>NW_005370857.1:1043546-1070599 GCF_000412655.1 Myotis brandtii | reverse complement strand
TCCTCTGAGCCTCGGTGTGCTGTTGTTTTTCCTTCTAGTTGAAGAGTCTCTCCTCAGCCAGCCTTCCTGTGGTTCTGGGTGATGTCCGTTCCGTCTTTTAGTTGTATTTTTGAAGTGGTTGTTTGTGGCAGCAGTCTCCGGTGTTTACCTATGCCGCCATCTTGGTCTCTCCCCTGCTTTTTTCTTTTCATCATAAAACTTACAATTTAGAGAGAGTATCTTTTTTTATGCCTTGGCAAATTGTCATACTCCATTCTAAGTTTGTATCAACATCTAACATTTTATTCCTTATGCTTTCAATGTGGTGAAATACGTCTGAGAGATCTTTTAATGTGAAGTTTTTCACTGGTCTCACTTCCTCTGGGACATCATCATCCTTTTGATCACAACCCCTTTCCTCCTTCATGACTAGAAGTTGCCCTTCACTGAGTCCCACCCGCCTCCCCCCATGGCCACATAGTCAACATTCCCACAGTCAGCTATTTCTTCTATAACCTCGTTTACATAGGATTCTAGCACCACTTCTAGCATCATTCCTGTTCACTTCTTTGCTGAACTTTTATCTTTGTTGACTTATTCCTTCTTTCAATTATCCAGTTTTGTCTAATGTCATATGGGTTTATTGCAGGGAGACAAGAAGACAACACAACTGCATGCTCTGTTGTCTGTATGTGAATTGAATTGCAGTTGTGCGGTGACCAGTCAGTAACAGATTTTGAAGACAATGACATGACTGGTCACGATGACAATGGACACTTGTGATTTACACAGTGATTTCTGGACTAAAGAGCTAGCAAGGGAGTTAGTATTTTATACAACCACTCACAGTTGATATACCATGTGCCTTAAATTTGAATTATGCTGTTGGGTGGCTGGTGTTTAAACCATAGAAACTTAACTACATAAATGTCCTGATTGTGTACCTTTTATATCTCTGTTTGAAGTAAACACATTTGCAGCTGTTTCAGGCTTCAATGGGTTTCCCTTCCTTTTAATTGAAGTTTCTTCTCTAATTCATTTCTTTTGTGGAGAAATGATTGAGGAGACACAAAGAAGGAGGGAAGCTATTTTCTTCAATATTTACAAAATGAATGAAGTTTCCATGCTGGGCCAAAGAAGAATTGCTGGTAGAGGCAGAAAATGTTCTCTCCTAGAGTGTAGTTGGAGTTCATGCTCCATGGTTGTACATGCTATTAAACAGTAGTTTTCTGGAAGAAAAAAAAAATCCTCCCCCTAAACTCAATTAAATTGTTCTGATAATGGGACGATCAGGTCAGGTGGCAAGAGGATGTTGGGACAAGGGAGTAGTAGTGAGTAGCCTTTGGGGGTGGTAGATCTTAGAATTAACTTTCAAAATCATGCATCTACATCTTATAGTGACTGACAGAATAATACTTATACTGAGAACATGCTAATGTTGATCATGTATGTCTAATATAATGTCTCATGCTCCACATAAAACTGATTATTTTTTCTTATTGTCTACGTAGATTTCCCATACTTTGATTTAGATTCTCTCTCTCTCTCTCTCTCTCTCTCTCTCAAGCTCAGCAGCAAATATTTGCACTTTGGTATTTCTTTAATTTCCAAAGAGCTATTTGTGTGAAAATGGGCTGGATCTATGGTTCTGGTCTCTAATATGACAACAATGGTGTCATTTCCTGATTCAACTTAGAGAGGACATAAGAATGGAGCGTATAAACAATAATATGAACTTCAGAATCTATTTCACCTCTAGATCCACTTACACATTTTAAACAAGCAGATTAAAAAATGGCAGAGTATACTGCAGGTGAAAAGAAGTGTAGCAATTCTCTTATTCAGTTCTCTCATTTTACTGATGAGAAAACTGGATTCACAGCAATTATGAACTTGGCTTGAAATTAGAAGATTAGGCAGGACTACAACCCTAGTCATTTGATATCAAGTCATTATCTTTCTGCCACAATGTGCTTCTATAGGCTGGCAATAATATAAATAAGTCCAAAGATTGTTTTAAAATACAAGGCACAGGAAGTACAGTATTAAAAAAAAAGATCTTCAAATAGATTTCCTCTGACAAGAGACAATTCATGCCAAATAGGACCATAGTAATTTACAAGCTCTTGAAATATGCCTTGTGCATCTCCCAGACATTTCAGATTATTTACTTAGTTAAAGCACATCAAATTGAAATCCAGTTGAACTGGTCCCTTGGTTAACTACAATTACTGCACAGGTTTAGTTTGCCTGATCAGTTGAATGAAGATGAATTGCTGAAGAGATCCAGATAATTTGCTTGGAAAATAGGTTCACTTGTAGATGTGATCATGATGAAAAGACAGTAACTTTTAAAAGTCTATTGTGAGTTACCAGAAACTGAAATCAAGGCCAATCATCTGGATGTCATTCCAGGCGACCTTCTGGACAAAGCCATGGTGGCAGAGGCTGAGGCAGAGGCGGTTAGGGACAATCAGGCAGGCAGGCAGAGGGGTTAGGGGCGATCAGGCAGGCAGGCAGAGGGGTTAGGGGTGATCAGGCAAGCAGGCAGAGGGGTTAGGGGCGATCAGGCAGGCAAGCAGAGGTAGTTAGGGGTGATCAGGCAGGCAGGCGAGCAGTTAGGGGTGATCAGGCAGGCAGACAGAGTGGTTAGGGGCGATCAGGCAGGCGAGTGGTTAAGGGTGATGAGGCAGGCAGGCAGAGTGGTTAGGTGTTATGAGGAAGTCACACAAGCGGTTAGGAGCCAGTGGTCCTGGATTGCAAGAGGGATGTCCGACTACCGGTTTAAGCCCGATTCGCAGGCTGTGGGATAGGGCTTAAACCGGCAGTCAGACACCCCCTGAGGGTCCTGGATTGTGAGAGGGTGCAGGCCAGGCTGAGGGACCCTCTCCCCCCAGTGCAGGAATTTTGTGCACCGGGCCTCTAGTTTACATGGATTATCCTAACTCCTTTGGAAAATGAAGATTATATCATGATTGATTGCCAATTTATAATTAATCTCATACATTTCCTCATGACTTATTTGTGTTTGGGAGTGGTGAAGTCATAAGGCCAAACAAATACAGATTCTGTATATTTTTCTTTTATCTTATAACTAAAATAAGACAGAATCCTAGCAAGTTAGAGGCAGAAAGAATTTTGTTCTTTCTGAGCCCAGACTAGAACTCATCTCATAATTCACAACTAAGTACTCTTTCCACTATCTTCTACAAATTGTTGGTTGTTTCATGATTATCCTCATTGATCAGACAAGAAAACAATTAATCTATTGGTCTGTCTCAACATGGTGTTTTATTCGGAAGAAATTGCAATCTAATATGCAAGAATGACTGAACAGCTATTTAAGTTTTAAATGGAGTTTAAATGAAAATCCTCTCCAGAGTTCCATTCACACACAGTGCAATACTTCTTAATTCTTCTTTCTATCTGTCTATCTTCCCAAAGCTCCCCTCATTAGAGCTTAATTGCCAATTGCTCCATCTCTCACTTAAACCATCCCCCACTTTAAATCCAGCACTCAAAGACTTTTGTGTTTCTCACTTTACAGTCCTTTCTTTTACAAAGAGCTATCCTGTCCTTCCCAGTGTAAATCAGTCCAGCCAGTCTACCCCTATGTCACTTTGCACAGGTTTCTGAACCAGTGCACAGTGATAGAGGCCCTTTTTGTGCTGTTTTGCTTTTGAAAAAGGCAGAGATAAGACTGTTAAGTGTTCAACATTGAGGCCTTTTTCTTTCACATATCTCTTGACCATTCAAGCCCTTTTCTTGGAATGAGGCAATGTATACATCCGCACATATGGTTTATACATCCATATGTGTGGATATATACATTTTTATATCTCTATGTCTCTTCTTTTACCTGTTTTTTCCTCTGTATCCACACCTACATTCAGTAAACCTTGTGTAAAGAAAGGAAGATTTGAATGAGTTCTATAGAACAGGAGGGACATAAATACGGTTATATAGTTGAATTTTTGTATCTTTGTTCTCATTTCTGTTTATCCCAGTGTAGCTAATTCTGTGCTCAGAAAACCTGATTGAAGAATGTAACAGGGTAGATGAAGACTGTAAAAATAGGCACAGGTTTATTTATACAAGTGACAATACGAAAGTCAGTTTGTAATATTGTTGAGTATAGCAAAGACAAATATAATTTTTTCATCAAGTACATGAAAAGCTGCTCAACATTATTAGTCACTAAAGAATGCAAATCAAATGAGTTACACTTCACAATCTACTAAGATGCTTATAAGTAGGAACAAAATAGCAAGCATTGAGGGGGATATGGAAAAACAAACCTTTGTACATTACTGGTGGGAATGTAAAATGGTACACTATTGTGGAAGACAGTTTGGCAGCTTTTCAGAAAACTAAACATGACCAAGCAGTTCTACTCCTTGATATATACCTGAAAGAATTAAAATAGGAACTCAGACACTTGTACATTAATGTTCATTGCAGCATTACTTATAATAGACAAAAAGTGGAAATTATGCAAGTATCTATCAATAGAGGGATGGATATACTAAATATGATATATACACACAATGGAATAAAAAGGAGAGAAGTTCTGATACATGCTACAACATGGATGAATCTTGAAAACATTATAAATAAATAAGTTAGCTCAAAAGGACAGATATTATATGGTTTCACTTATATGAATAATCTAGAATAGGCAAGTTCATAGAGACAAAATGTAGATTAGAAATTACCAGGGATTGGGTAGGATGAGGAGTGGAGAATTTTTCTTAATGAGCACAAAGTTTCTGTTTGAGAAAAGCTCTAGTAGTGACAGTTGTCCAACATTTGGAATGTAATTAATGCCACTGAATCATACAATAAAAATTGTTAAAATAGCTTATTTTATGTTATATATATTTTACCACAATAAAATTAAAAAAAGTTAATTGTATGTGGGATGTGGTTAGCATAGCCTCCTCTACACTAGAAAATAGTGGTAATTCTTCTTTTCCCTTACAGGTTATCAGGATAGTGGTGAAAATTTTTTCATAATAAAAAGCATATTTAGATATAAAAATCAAGGTGCTTGGAGAAAATTAAATATGCAAGAAAGTAGACAAAACGGTCACAGAAGAATAAGGTAAGACAAGAATCAAAGTGAAGTCCTCCACCTTTACCCCAGAAAGATGAACATTTCCTTGAGTCAAAAGCAAGGGTTGAGAAATTGGGAAGAAATATGGAGTAATTACCAAGGGATAGAAAAGGAAAGTTCCCTGAAATTCTTTGATGCACCAGGAAAAGTACAAACTAGAGCCATTTCTAAAGTCTGAAGAATAGATTGAGTGATTGAATTAAATGGAAAGTTTGGAACAATGGGAAGTCAACATAATTGGTGAGTATCAGTAAGAGTCCAGTTGAGGTTGGATAACATGACTTGTGACCCATATTTAATTGACAAATTAATTTTTTAAAATGCTTAGATTCTCTATCAGAAAACTAAGCACACAGTATTCAGTTAAATACCATAATCTTTACCTTCAGGGTGAAGAGAGGTGTGGAGATATTTAGGGATTTCTCTACACCAGTGTTTATCAAAATTTAATGAGCATTGGAAATTACCTAGAAGCCATATTAAAACATGAATAGCTAGGTCTCACCCTCAGAGTTCCTGATTCTTGGTCTATAGAATAACCCAAAATTTGCATTTCTAACAAAGACCCCAAAGCTATTGCTTAAAGGGACCACACTTTGAGAACCACTACTCTCCAAAAACTGAGAAGTTGCTTCTGCTGGTGATGCTCAGATTCTTCATCCCTCTATATTCTCTGTTATGTTCCTATGCTATTCATTACTCTCCCCCACTCTACCATCGCTTGTCTTATCTGCTTGAGATACAGCATCAGCTCCTCCTCACCAAATACCTTCACGTGGACTTAATTGCAACTGCTTAAAGCAGGAAAGGCAAGTGCTTTACTCACTGAGCATTGACCTATGAACCAGGAGGTCATAGTTTGATTTCCAGTCAGGGCACATTCCCAGATTTCCAGCTTGAACCCCAGTAGGGGGCATGTAGGAGGCAGCTGATCAATGGTTCTCTCTCATCATTGATGTTTCTATCTCTCTCCCCCTGTCCTTTCCTCTCTTAAGTCAATCAAAATATATATTTTTTTTTCAAAAAATGAAAAGAAAGACTGAAAGTAAAAGACATTACTGATAGGATCTGAGAGGATTTGATCCATGGTTGATATTGACAGCAATGCTGCTCAGAAATAATTTCTGAGTGGCATCAAGGACTGCATGGAGATGCCTTTTTCACACCTGGACAGTATTCCATCTAGATTAGAAGTCATGCCAACCAAAAGTCCCAACAGTGACCCTGATACCTCTATTGCCTTATTTGCTTACTAAATTAATCCCCCCCACACACACACTATATATCCTCCCATCATTCTCTCTTCCCACATGCACTCATTATGAAAACTTCCAGTATTGGAACACAGATGAGTGTCAACGTGAGCAAGTGTTGCCTTGCATGAAAACATTGAAGTCAGCATCAAAAGGGCAAAAAGGGAATAGGACTAGATAAACTGAGCAAGCAATGTCCCTTTGGAGGTTGTGACAAAACAACAGTTTCTAGAAAGTGAAAAGCCACAAATAGCTTTAGATAAGTAAGGGTAAATACTTTTCTTTACAAAAACATGTGCCCTGTGATGTTTAATTTTATTTGTCAACTTGATTGGAATAAGGGATGCCCAGGTAGCTAGTAAAACATTATTTCTGGGGGTGATTGTGAGGGTGTTTTTTGGAAGAGATAAGCATTTCAATCAAATGACTAAATCAGAAAGAAAAAAGCCTCTACCCCCCAGCGCAGGTGGGCATCATCCAATCCACTGAGGGGCCAAATAGAAAGAGAAAAAAAAGGTGAGGGAAGGGTGACTAATTATTTCCATTTTCTTGAGATATCCATCTTCTCCTGGCCTGGGACATTGGAGCTCCTGGTTCTTGGGCCTTTGGACTCTGGAACCTATGCCATTGCCACCCCTTCTTCTCGTTTCCAGGCCTCAGATTGGGAGTTACCCCATAGGCTCACCTGGTTTTTAACTCTTTGGACTTGCACTGAATTATACCACTGGCTTTCCTGGTTCTCAAGATTGCAAATGACATGTCAGCAGGCAGTGGGACTTCTCAGCCTTCATAATCATGTGAGCCGATTCCCATAATAAATCTCCTGTGGGAAATTCTAAGAGACACCAGGTCCAGGGCGTTCTCTTTCTGATAATTTTCACCCCAGTAAATTCTGACCAGGCAGTATATTTATCATCTACTAGTGCTCTAGTTGAATATCTGCTGAGAGGACTCTAACAATAATTGAAGTACAGTGATAATAAGTAAGAATAAGCTTTATCTTCATCTTTATCTCTCTCAGAAAGCATTATGCTTTGCTAGAACGTAGCTCTTATTTCAAGAATTCTAATAGATGGATGACTATGATAACATCTGCAGCATAAGAGGAAAATAGTATGCAGGCATAAGATACCTTTGAGAAAGTATTTCAAGAAACATAAAATTTAGAATGCATCGGTAATGGGGTTCTCTATAAAATTTAAGAAAATGTGACCTTGAAGAAATGATAAATGAATTGATAAGACTAGAGTCTGAGAAAAAAGTTATGAGAGGCAGATATAAATTAAAAAGCTGATAAAAAATGACATACTAGCTCATAATAAAAATAAAAGGGCAGAAGTAAAATATGTCTGAGAACAAATAAGGACAGAGAAGCACTACAGAAAATTAGATTAGTGATGAGCAAGATGAAATTAAGATACTCCTTAAGGAAATGCAGGAGAAATGGAGGAGATGAAATATATTATATAAAAGTTGAAATACTTTCACCTTTGACAGTCTGACCAACGAGGTACTCACAGAACCTCTCTCCATTGCTTCCCCCCAAAATAATTACATTTTGGATGGATAGGACACATTTAAAAAATATATTTCTGGGTTCACAAGTCCACTCAGCTCTTCAAAAAAGTAAGGAAATTTTGTTGTGAAGGATAAGTAACAGAAAGTGCAAGAGCCAGGTCTGAGCCGGGATACTCTCCATTGCTTCCCCCCAAAATAATTACATTTTGGATAGGACACATTTAAAAAAATATTTCTGGTTTCACAATTCCACTCAGCTCTTCAAAAAAGTAAGGGAATTTTGTTGGGAATGATAAGTAACAGAAAGTGCAAGAGCCAGGTTTGAGCCGGGATATTCGCCTGCAGCTGCATTACCGTTGGAATGCTGAGCCCTGAGCCAGCTGAAATGCACAGGGAGGAGCCAACAGTCCTATTCTAAGCCCAGACTTACCATGTGGTAGACTCTGGCTCCTGACAGAAACCAAAGCTAACCTTCCCTGGAGGAAAAGCATCCTGAATATAGACCCTCCGGAATCCCACCAATTAGAATCAAACAGTGAAATCCAATCAATGATCTAAAACACTCAGAGAGAGCAAAACCAAGAAACAAAGCCAAGAACTGAAGATACTCTAATTGTCAGATATAAATTACAGACTAGTGATATATGAAACATTTCAAGAAATAAAGGGCAAAAACAAAAATGCACAAGTAACAGGAGAATAAGAAGGCAGCTCTTCAAGAAAATGACACTTTAGAACATGAACTATAATTACGAAATCTAAAACTCAATTGATGGTTTGGACATCAGATACATACACAAAAACATGCACATGAACACACACCTGAGAGGTTAAATATATTTTTAATCTTTTCTATATCATAATAAAATAAATAGCAATAAAGGCAGGAAGAAGATCTTTAAAGCAGGCAAAGATACATGATAGACTTAAATGAATGCCATTACACAGACAGGAGACTCAAAAGCAGCAAGAGATGCCAGGTGACGGTGAATTAATAGGTTCATCATGTTTAAAGAAAATGACTGTCAAGTATAATTGCATACCTAGCAAAACAACTTTTCAAGAACAAAGGAGGAAGAAAGGCATTTTAAGTAAAACAAAATGAGAATGTTTGCTAAGTAATAAAACGTCTGTAAAAGAACTACATATCAATAAGAAAACAATCCAACAGAAAAATGGGCCAAAACACAAGCAGACTTTTTACAGATGAGGACACACAAATGATACATAAACAAGCAAAAATATACTCAAAAGTACTATCAGAGATGTATAAATTCAGAGCATGAGAGGATATAATTTTAAACCAATTAAGTTGACAAAAATGACAACCTCTGAAAATGTTAAAAGAGGCTTAGATCAGCTTGAATTTTTATAAACTGATAGCAGGAATAGAAATCTGTGTAAGCAGATTGCAAACATGTTGGTATTACTTTGTAAACATGAGTATTCATAGTACTCTGACACAGATATTACACTCTGGGACAGAACTCTAGAGAAACACTTGAGTGCATCAGAGCACATACACAAAATGTTCATTGAAACCCTAGTTTTAACAACAAGACTGGAGCCCCAGCTGGGTGATGCAGTTGGTTGGGCATTGTCCTGTGCACCAAAAGGTTTCAAATTTGATTCCTGGTTAGGGCACATACCTAGATTGAGGTTCAATCCCCAGTCAGGGCACATACTGCAGGCAACTGATTGATGTTTCTCTCTCACATTAATGTTTCTTTTCTCTCTCAAAAAATCAATAAACATATCCTTGGGTGAGGATAAAAAAAAAACTGGAAGCAATACACTTTGTCCATTGTCACAATAAATAAATAAAAATAGTATACCACACAAGGGATTAGTATAATGCAATTAAAACCATTGAACTTGAGCTACAAGTAACATGCAGAATAAAAACATTATATTAGATGGTTAGGGAAAAATAAAGATCCCAGAAATCTCTATGCAACTTGATACCATTTTTATAAATCTTAAAATTAAGCAAAAATAATCAATGAACATGAATGTATATACATATATGTGTAATTTTTTGAAAATCTATTTTAAAATTCAGAGGAATGACAAAGACAAAATGAGCCTGGCTCCTCCTGGGAGAGAGATACCGAATGGGATGAGGGGACGCACACAAGGAGAGCCATTGGGATGGAAGCTTTCATAATGCTCTAGTCATGGAGTCTCAGGATTTTGCATTATATTTTCTACATGTTCTCTATGTTTTTTTGCATTTCAACTTTTACCTTACAATGTAACAAAGATAAATATTTTTAAAAAAAACACACAACAGTTGACAAATCTGTTAGAGTCAGAGAGAAGAGAAAAAACTAGAAAACTTGCCTCTCTAGCAGAGCCAGTCAGAATAAGAGATGCCTTCCAGGCACATAAAGAAATTAGTGAAAACAAATTTGCATTAAAAAAAAAGAGTTGACAAATCTGTTTCATTTTGGATATAAATTACTGATTGTTTGACTTTCTAAAGAACAGAAAATAACAAATGGGAGCGAAGTAGTAACCACAATGGAAAAGGGGGGGGGGGCAGAGCTGAAGAAAACTTGAGTCAGTTAAAATCATTGGAACTAAAAGATAGTATTTTTTTCTCTTAAAATGTGAACCAGTAAACAATCAAAGAAACATTGAGACCAAAAAAAGTAAAACCTAACAGAACAAGACAAAACAAAAGTAATAGGTTACTTACAAAGAAAGAAGAATTAGATTCTGGGTAGAACTTAATTTTTGTTTCTGAGTTCACGTAAAGTGAGGGAGAGAGGGCTCCATGTCTAGCCTAACACTCCAAGGCAGGAAAATGAGTGAGTGAGGAGTGTAACAGGTTACTAACAGAAAGAGCAGGCTGACTTCAGAAATATCCTCTGTAATAATAAAATCAGAAAGAAAATGAAACATTTTAAAAAATAGAATTAAAATTTTAATAGTGAAAAATAGAAGCAATTCAAATGATCAATAACAGGAGAACTGTTAGATTTGGCTATATCCATAAAGAAAAAATAAGATTGCAACCTAACCAATAACACCTCAAAACTGTCAGGGTCATCAAGAACAAAGAATGTCGGAGAAACTGTTATGGTCAAGAAGAAAGAGCCTTAATCCCAAGCAATAATTTAAAAATTGTGAAAAGAGATCTTCAAACACTATTATTTATTCCATACTGGTGAGAATATGAAAGCAATCTAAATATTTAGTAATAAGAATATAGTTTTAAAAATTCTAATACTTGCATGCTATGAGGCACTATTCAGCCATCATTAATCCAGTTTTGGATATGAAACTTGACATTATGAATTAAATGAGATAATTGCATATGAAATAAATGACATTATGAATTAAATGAGATAATCACATATCAATCTAAAAACCACATTCCCGAGTAACACACAGTGTAACTTCTGCACCAGTATGGCCTCAGAATAGCTGACACGTGTATTTAAAGGCTTTTCCCCCAAGTTCCCATGATGACCTGGATACAGCAGATAAGACTGTAGTGGTCATTTAACCTAACCAAGCTCTATGCTACCCTGTGGCCTAAGGTACAGATTTTGACCACTTATGGATGCTGGACACTATTTGGAACAATTGGATTTACTCTGTTAGGTAACTCGAATTTTTAAATAGAGAGAGTTGAGAAGTTTTAAATAGGCATGTAAGTAAACAACAACAACAAAAGAACACAAACAAAAACACCTGGAAAACATCCTAGAGGTGGAAAACACCCAAGTCATAGTAGTGATAAGCTCTCGATCATGAAGCCACAATATTTTTTATTTAAACCTGCTAGGTAGACCAGGATGTCTTTGCCCGAGTTCCTGTCTCCATAAAGACAAATTGCATGAATATTCCTGAGTACCTGCAAGCTGTTGCTTTTTCCATATATATCCTTATGCTGAATCCTGCATTACCAAAATCATTCTGTTCCTTGTAACTACAGAGCCCAACAGATGCAGTACTACCCTGCCTCAATTTTGTAATTGCCTATTTATGGATGACACGTCTATGTACACATATCCACTCACACACTGAAGGTAAACTAGAATGAGATATACCCAAATTTTAACATGTGTTTATTCAAATATGTATGGAGAGCTTGCTAGGTACCACACACTGTCCCAAGCACAGGAACACAGCTATGTGGACCACACACCCACCTTCCTAGTGCTTACATTATGGTGGGATTCTGATAGTAATTATACTTTAAATGTTGAGATTTGGGGAGACTTTTGTTCATACCTTTTTATATATTTCCAAATTTTCTGCAATACACATTTTCTTTTTGCCATAAATCAGTGTTAGTCTAAAATATAAGAAATATGTCTCTGATTTCTACCTCTCAAGGGAAATGCACTAAGGAGTGACAAAAGCCAGAGAACTAATGGTTTTTCTTGGATGAATCCAACGGCGAGATAGCATCCTGTGAGGAAAAGGCCATAGAAATAGCTGAAGAACGACAGCATGGCTTCCGAACTGCACGCCACACTCGAGTCCTGTGATCCTCACTGGAACGCTGTACAGTTAGGGAAGGTCGTTGTCTTTCAAAGCATCTTCTTCGCCCCTTCTCCCCACCACCCTGGGAGGCGGGCAGGGCAAATGGCACTATTTCTAGTTGGCAGAGACACCCTAGGTTAGGAGAAGTTAAGTTACTCTCCCCCAGTCGCACACTTTAAAAATGGCACAGCCCAGATGTGAGCCTTTGTTTCTTCCTACGGTTCCCTTTCCACCACACAGCATGTGCCTTGTAGTGCGACTGGCCTTTGTTATCACTCATCGTGATTATGCTACTTTGGGGAAAATTACAGTTACAGTGTTAGGAATTATATTCTAATGGGCTTTTAGACTTCAAACGGGCTCTTGGAATCACTGGTGGAATAGAATGCTAGTCCACTGAAAGACCAGGTTATAACAGGGTGAAGCAAGGTATAACTTTGTTCCTTTATACCCAGTACTTGGGCTCAGGTTTTTGTTTTGGCTGCCCCTAGGCAGATCTAATAACCCTTTGCTCTCTCTCTTGGATATTCCAAACAGTCCTTGAGTCCCATAAGTCACAAGAAAAGTCTCTATTATCACAATTAAATGGGACTCTTGGGCACGAGCAGCCCAAGAGTCCCACTTGAATGTGTGTGTGTGTGTGTGTGTGTGTGTGTGTGTGTGTGTGTGTTTTCTGAAAAGATGTAAATGTCAGCAGGGCCTTGGACAAAGCTCTTGTAACCAGCCCTGCAGCCCAGAAGATGCAGGTGGACACATGGGACAATGTGGCTTTGTTGCTCTCCTTCTCGCTTGTACGAATGACCGCTGGAAACAGGTGGGAGAGTTTCCCTGCGAGCTGGTGCTTCCCATCAGTGGCTCCGTGTTTCACTGCACTTCTTTAAGAGATAGGAGGCTGTCGTGAATGGATATTGGTGCCCACTAGGACAGGCCCCAGGAGCACTGTCCTCTCCACCGAAGGGTGTTTAGGTCTTTGTGACGAAAAGTTGGTTGATGACTCCCTGTCTGTATGTCATAGACACCAATTAAAATAGGGATGCACTGAAGTCCGCAAGGGAAGATCCCCTCACAGGGGATGTCATGTTAGCAGAACCTTTAGATACCGAATAGAGGCCCAGTGCATGAATTTGTGCATGGGTGGGGTTCCTCTGGGTGGCCGGCAGAGATCGAGCCAAAACCCACAGTCCAATGCCGCCTGCAGCTCCTACCTGCCGCTCCCGCTCATCCCGGCCCCACTGTGCCTGCCACGGGCTCGTTCCCAATCAGTCCCAATCGAGAGAGGCTCTCGCTGCCCCAGCAGCACTCTCCAGCATGAGCCCTGTGTCTGGCACCCTCCCAAGGGAAGTGGCCTGTGGGATCGGGCTGAAACCGGCTCTCCAACATCCCCCAAGGGGTCCCAGATTGTGAGAGGGCACAGACCAGGCTGAGGAACCCCACCGGTGCATGATTGGGCTGGGGAGGGACCGAGGGAGGGCTTCAGGGTGTGTCCCACCCATCTCGCTCAGTCCCAATCTGCCGGACCCCAGCAGCAAGCTAACCTACAGGTTGGAGCATCTGCCCCCTGATGGTCAGTGCACGTTATAGTGAGCAGTTGAGCAGCCTTAGCATATCATTAGCATATTATGATTTGATTGGTTGTTCAGTTGTTCTGCTGTTTGATCTATTTGCATATTACCCTTTTATTATAAAAGTTGTCGGACCCCTAGCTGGAGGTACAAATGGGACAGTACAAAGTAAAATGGGGACAGAAAAGATCTTCATGTGTCAAGCTATGGTCTGCTGTGGTGTCCTCTGGATTTAGTGAGTTTTTAAAGCTGACTTTCCTGTCCAGCCAGTGTGGCTTAGTGGTTGAGTGTTGATCTATGAACTAGGACAGGGGTGGGCAACCTTTTTGTGAGTGCGTGCCAAAACCAGCAAAATCTCTGACTCAAAATTCTTCTGTGTGCCAATCCCAATTTTTTGAGAACATGTTACGCCTACTTGATATCTCTTAAGGTGTATGTATGTGAAGAACCTTGAAGAAATAATAAAATTCATCCGAGCGACAAAAACACAGTAAATGATGATGAAAAATACATTTATTTTTTAATGTGTACATGTACACTGATAGTCCAACAGAAAACTTTATGACTCCGTGTGATATTATCAGTGAGACTTTTGCTGCTGCATCACTGATGACAGAGATTTTACATCAGGTTTATATTTCGTGACCTTCAGAGATATGCATGAGTTACTTCTACTTTTATCCTTCAGGCTACTCCTATTATGAGACTTAACAAAATTCATCACTGAGAACAAAGATTCACAAGCATATGTGGATGAAACCAAAACATTGGTCGGATCTAGGAAGGCAGGGAGAGTTAAGGCAGAGGCATAAAAATTGCTCTTCCCCTCTCTCATCATCCATGTCTCTGGTCTTTAAGATAACTTGTTATGTAAAATTATTTATTTATCTAAGATGCACCTACATTGAATTTATCTGAAAAATAAAAAAGTTGATATTAAGAAAAAAATTGTAAATGAACGATTATAAGAGAGGGTTTCGCATGCCAGCAAAAGTTACTGGCGTGCCATGTTTGGCACGCGTGCCAGGGGTTGCCCACCCCTGAACTAGGAGGTTAGGGTTTGATTCCCAGTCAGGGTATATGTCCGGGTTGTGGGCTCAATCCCCATTGTGGGACTGGGGCATGCAGGAGGCAGCTGATCAATGATTTGCCCTCATCATTGATATTTCTATCTTTCCCTTCCTCTTAGTCTCTGAAATCAATAAAAATGTATTTAAAACTGACTTTCCTGCATGGTACGTTACGAATACCTTAGAGATTCTCTATTAGAAATATCTAATTTATCTCTCAATATGGCTAAGCCCCTCCTGCAGCCATATACTGACATGGCCACCGAGACAGCCCCCTCTGTCTCTCTGCCTGTGGGTCTCTTCAGCTGCTTTCTGCTGGGATAGCTTCTCCCCGGAAGGAAGCACTCTTGAATGAGGTCCTTTTAAAATGACCTGCAGACCGGGTCCCCCTGCAAGGCTCTTACCTTTTCTGAAGCAAAGACATTTTCTGTCTTAATACTAGTGAAGCTTTGCTGACACCATGGAGACTTCTCTTTGCCTCTCCCATCAGCTCCAGTCATAACTTTTGCCTTTAAAGTTATGAAATGTAGATCAAAAAAATCTGTCCTTTGTGTTTATCCAAGTTGCAAGGGATATATCTCGAGGTATCTGTGTGTATCCCTTAGAACCCCTCTCACTTGATGTGAAGTGAGAATGAAATAACCCTTACCCTTTTTCCATGGGGGAGGGGATGTGGGGAAATACTACAACTCTCTCAAAGTTTGACCCCTACAAACCGTCCCTGAGAAGAATCATAGGCAACCTAACACTTTGGAATGGCGTAATTAATTGGTTTTTATTGATTTCTTTCTGACTTTGGGGTCATCATAAAACCTAGACAGATAAAGTCCTGGTTCTATCTATATCTATACCTATACCTATACCTATACCTATATCTATATCTATCTATAATCTATCTGTCTATCATCTATCATCTGTCATCTATCTATCATCTAACTAAAAGTTCAAGTGAAAACTTAAAGATGTAGCACCTCTGAGGTTCTAACTCAGAGTTTTTAGAAACTGTCCCACGAAAAGCAATCAACTCAAAGTCTACTCTCAACAAAACTGAAATATGTTAACCTGGTTAATTTTACATCAATTTGACAAAATGAGCCTATTTAATTTTAGTAGATGTTTCAATAAAATAATGTGAATAACTTCTTTTTTTATAATTTTTATTTCTTAAAGTATTAAAACTCCCCCCCGGGTGTCTTGTGTCCATTGGTTAATCTTATATGCATGCATATAAGTCCATCGGTTGATCTCTTAATCCCCCCCCCAAACCCTCCCTAGGCTTCCCACTGTAGTTTGACAGTCGTGAATAACTTCTTATAAATATACATCTCCAACCATTCACACAGCACCAACTGCTTCTCCACACATTTGCTTCAGCTCATTTCCATCTATCGAGAAACATACTTATAAACAACCTCTAAACTAGTGGTTCTCAAACCTGGGTGTATTACCTGGGGAGCACTTAAAAAATGCCAGTGCCCAGGCCCCACCCTAGACCAATTAGAGCAGGCTCTCCGGGGACTGCAGTGTGAAAGCTCCCCAGCTGATTCCAACTTGCATTCAGGGGTGAGAGCTACTGCTGTAAGCTCTCCAAGCTGGGATGCCACTTAGGGCTGGTCTGCATTCAATCACTTTACCTCCATATAAAGGAAGGGTAAACTACTTCTTTCTTAAGTGATTCTGGTTCTTCTCTTGACCTCCCCAACTCAGATCGGGTCATGGTTCAGTAAAATACATAAACGTGGAGGGACAAAGAAGGAAGGAGCCCAGCTACCTGGCTCTGGGGGCGTCTGTCTTTTCTCCTGGAGACTTTGCTTTTGAGGGAGGGTGGAAACTAGATTAATCTTTCAGAGTTTTTGCTAATGGAATACAAATGCCTTTCCAGACTGAGCCATAAATAGCAGACATATGCTGGATCCAGGTCATAACAGCTCAAGAGAGGCAACTGTTAAGTTTTCAGGAATTTGGGGAGCCAGTTGATGTCACATTGAAATTAGCTGTGATGGGAATTTTTACACCATAGGAACCAACAAAAGCTAAAATCAGGGCTCCTTACTTTTCCCCCAGGGAACCAGCTGTCAGACAGTTACCAGCAAAACATTGGATGGATGTAAATACTGAAAAGATGCTTCTCAAGCATGTCCTTCCTTTTGAAGTTTGAGGCAAAGACTAGAAGGCTTTGCTACTGAATGTTTCTTTCCTCAACAATCTTGATAGAAATGACCTCCTCCATATGATTTTACAGAAGTGGGGAAGAGGGAAACATGGACCAAAGTTCATTCTAATAAACTCTATGCTTGCTCATGGAGGTCTACTGAATGTATTCATCATGTCGAAGATAAAAATGTCCTGCAGGTGTTTCTCCAGTTATTAGAGTTAATTGGGGCCCTTGTAACCGTTCACCTTTGCTAATTAGCATTCTGCTTCTATGTTTTTCCAACCTGTGTGTGAGGAAGCGGTGTTTTGGTTTGTTTTGCTTTCAGTTGTTGATGTGGATGTTTAGGTAATTTAAAATCCGTTTCAGTAAATTATAGATAAATGCCATCTGTCTTCCTGTGTAGAGTCGAGATTCATTTTCAGAGGAAACCACTTTATGCAGGATTGTATTACTTTGCAAGGATGTATCACTGTCACAAACAGAAGGTGATAGACAATGAAGACTGTGGTGGCAGCATCCTGAGGTAGCTGATCTTTGTTTACTATCTCATTCAGTGCTTTCTCTTCCATCACGTAAATGAACAGTTATCTTAAATGTGAAAATTTATCTTAAATAATGAAAATACTCAGTAAGATGAAAGAGCAAGGTAGTGTCAGCTGCTTAATACATAAGTAATGATAATTATGATATGTATGAGTGGCAAATAAATAAATAGGTAGATAAATATCCTGACCTTGACTTTATTAAACTTTCTAACTCCTATTTTTCCCATGGCCAGCAATCTTCAAGCAGCTGCTACCTCCAAGTTTTCCTGCCTACATCTCCCTCTCTGCATGACACACCTACTCCTTCTCTCTCATATGTTCAGCTTCCAAAGGGCTATGGAGTGACCACCACTTCACGGGCCCCTCTTTGTGGCGAGGGCTCGGTGACTCAGAACTCCATTCTGAACTGTAGCTCCTCATCTGTTACTCCATTTTCCCTTCCCCATGAAAATGGGTCATTCCTTCCCTTCAAGGACTTAGGCGGTGCGACTGACATTCATAACAAGGAATTCCAGGAACAGTCGCTGTCTAATCCAAAACATCCATGTAAAGACTGGGGATCTCAAACAAAATTGTAGGAAAACATTAGAGCAATTTAAGGGCAAACAGTCATTTGGCAGCGCCCATAAAATCACATCCAAAGTGGAGAAAGGCCTCTTCACCTTTCTCTAAAAGAAATTCTTGGTGAACCCACAGCTGGGAATGGCAGAGTCTTTGGTAAAATTAACTCTTGACTGTAAATATTTTTGCCAGTTTATATAAAAGGCACTGATGGCAATATACTCAGCTCTTGAGCTTGGCATATGATATGAGACACCTCATCCACTCCCCACTCAGCATATGTTTTAGACTGTGCTTAGAGATCTCCTAGAACTTTGAGTCTTGTGTTTTTTTGTTAGTGGTGTTTTTCTTTGTTTGGTACATTCTGCTGACTTAGAAGACATTCATTATATGAGAAATTTAAGAATTAAGTAAATGAATTAATAAAAAATAGTGCGGATTGTAAGGCCGGAAAAAAACAAAAAACAAAAAAAAACCCTGCTCCTATGTTTTAACTTTAACTTTAACTGACCTTTCCAGTAGGCTCTGGTGCTCTGCTCCTATGTTTTAATTTTAACTTTAACTGACCTTTCCAGTAAACTCTGGTGCTCTGGTGTAGTCACAGCAGGACTATTTTATCTCTTCCTGGGATCGGTTTATGCAGGACAGACCACCCTGGCCCCTCAGGAGATGAAACTGCTAACAACACAAACCAGACCTGTCCCTTCAAGAGATGAGTTAACTGTTAACCCAGTTTCCTGACATTCCAGGCCACCTGCGTGTGGCTTTTGCCCTGACATTCCAGGCCACCTGCATGTGGTTTTTGCCTTTATAAACCCATGTTCTGCAACTGCTCGGGGCTCCCAGTCAGCCAGCACTTCCTTCGGGTTGCTGCATGCCTGCCTGAGAGACCCTGCGCCGCGCTTGTAATTAAACCTCTTGCTTTTGCATCAAGTCTTGGTCTCGGCGTTTGACTTGGGGTCGTCGCCCACTCCGTCAGGCATACCGGGGGTCTTGGGACCTCACAGGATAATTGTTCTTGGTGATTATAACTTAAAAATTATGCAGGGGGAGCAGGCATTATGTCTGGATAGTGTGATATGGGTGAGTGATGATCATTCTCTTTACTTTGTTTCTGAACATTAACAGAGAATGCCTGCATCAACATATTTTTTTGTTTGTTTAAAAATATGTTTATTGCAGAGAAATCCTTGATCATGGGATTTTCATAATCTATTTTACTAACAGCACTTATAAAATGAGCCAAAGCTAGTCGTACAAGGAATACGTTGAACTGTACAGTTCAGGGAAACACTTGGATCTGAAATTCTTCCTATTAGCTCATTAAAACAAGATAGTATTTTAAAAAAGAAACACAAGCAGTTATTTTGTTCTCTATTTAGAGCAACTAGTGTCTAGTAACAATTCCATAGAGAATCAAGTAATAAGTACCTCATGAATATGGAGGTCTACAGGGTCTATTCCAAGTGCCAGACAGAATCGAGTTCCTCTCCTTCCTCCCCTAACCCCCCAAAAGGAACATGAGATAATAAAAGAAATTAAGTCAGCATAGAGCAGTGGTTCTCAACCTTCTGGCCCTTCAAATACAGTTCCTCATGTTGTGACCCAACCATAAAATTATTTTCGTTGCTACTTCACAACTGTAATGTTGCTACTGTTATGAATCGTAATGTAAATATCTGATATGCAGGATGGTCTTAGGCGACCCCTGTGAAAGGGTCGTTCGACCGCCAAAGGGGTTGCAACCCACAGGTTGAGAACCGCTGCCATAGAGGATTCCCGTTCCATCACAAGCAGTACTTCAGAATCCGTCAAGAAAGAGTTAACATTCTCTTCTCTCACATTCCCCCATCTCCCAGTTCCCTGGGTGCCCGTTTAGTTCCAAACAGCAATCCTTCTCATTTCTTTTATTTTATTATTTATTTATTTTTGCTGGTACAACTGCTGCCTTGTTATCTTTGTGGAACTCGTTTCATTGTCTCTCTTTTAAAAATGTTAACTACGATGTTCCATCTGCTGTCACTGAACTGGAATGCCCACAACAACGTAAAAAGCGAGTCCCGCTGGGAATGCCTTGAAGAATCCTTTACCGGATGAACAGCAACTCACTGGCAAAATGGGGTTTTAACTTCTTTCAATTAACAACAACAACAAGAAAACAAAGAGGCAAGGCGTGACCAGCTTGCAGTAGGCCTGTCTGAATCCCCTATTCTTGATCCATTGAGGGAAAGTAGCTGTGGAGGAAACCCCAGATTTCACACTGCACGTCAGAGTAGCTTGAAGTTTTTCTGAGGTGAGGACTGAACAGAGAGGAACATAGGGGAGCTGTCACATTTCTGCTTATTTATGAAGACCTCTGAGGACTTTAAAGCTTTCCCCTTTAAAGTATTTCTCCATACAATATTTATAGCTAGGTTGTCTTACCTCCTAACATGCTTGATGGAAAAAGAAGCAGTCCCTTCACCTTTTATGGGAAAGCAGTAGTACAGTTTTGGATGCTTCAAATATGTAAGAGACTAGATCATTTATTTAACGAGTATATGTTGAGTACCTACTATGTGCCTATGCTAAGCACTGGGTAATTAAAGTACTTATACTTTGCTGACAATGACAACTCAGCTTATTGTGTGGGGGAAGGCATAAATATGTATTAATAAATAATTGTACAGACAAACACACAGTTATGACTGTGGATAGGGCTGTGAAGAAGTGGAGGGTGATATATGAGTGCCTGTGAAAGGATTTGTTCATGTGAGGGGTGCCAAAGTGAGGCAAAGATGTTTGATCTGAGATCTGAAAGGTGAGGACTGATCACTACACTCACGGGGGAGGTAACAGCTTTAATGAAAGCCAGAGGAGAACCTTCCGTGCCCTGTGCAAACACTTGTTCTGGGAGGGAGCACCAGGTATTGGGGCTGAAACAGGAAGAGTAGGGTAACAGATGTAGGTGGAGGTCTGCCGGAAGCCAATTCCAGCCTGACAGCAGGGCTGAATCATCTGGAGTGGCAAGGGCATTTCCCCAAACCTGAAAAGGGATGATTGCTTGCTGCCAGACAGCTCAGGGCATCTTAATCTACATATTATTGCCTCCTACTGGCCAAACACCTGAACAGCCATAGGCAAATTCCCCCATTCTGACAATGCTTGTGTATACTAAACCCTACCCTTAATGTTTATCATCTCCACCTCGCCTCAGGACAATTTGTGTTAATAAAAAGCATGGGGTCCTGAGACAAGGAGATCTTAGTTTCTTAAGCTAGGCTCCTCTGACCCCCAAATGCCTTTCAAAATTATGCTTCGTCTCTGGACTCCTACTTAAGTTACACACAGCCCCTTCTCCAGATTGCTGAACCCTTCTAGATGCTGGGACAAGAACCCCGGCAGAGGTCTACATTTTGCTCCATAGATAAATATTAAAAATTTTTGTTTTTGCATTTTTTTTATTTTGAAACAATTGTAGATTTATAAAAGAGTTTTAAAGATATTAAAGAGCTCTCATATTCCTTTCCCTTAGGCTCCCATAATATTACCATCTTAATTTGGCATGTTATATTTATCAAAACTAAGAAATTAACATACATACAATAGAATTAAGTAAATGACAAACTTGATTCAGATTTTACCAATTTTTCCACTAATGCCCTCTGTCTATTTCAGGACCCAAATCAAGAGTCATGTTGCTTTTAATCTTCATGGATTCTTAGTATCGTCAGTCTGTGACAGTTTCTTAGTTTTCCCCTTTTCTTTCATGATCTTGACACCTTTAAAGAGTGCAGTCAGCTATGTTGTAATGTGTTCCCTCCATATAGTTCTGTCTGATGTTTTCTTATAATTGGAATTAGGTTATGGATTTGGGGAAGCACCCTACAGAGCTGAAGTGTCCTTATCATCATAGCAGGAGTTACATGATACATATAATTTTTAATCCTCACCCAAGGATATTTTTTTCCATTGATTTTCGAAGAGTGGGAAGGAGGAAGGGGGGAGAGAGAGAGAGAGAGAGAGAGAGAGAGAGAGAGAGAAGAGACAGAGGGGGGAGCATCGATGTGAGAGAGACACATCGATTGGTTACCACCCAGACACATAGAACCTGCAACCCAGATGTGTGCCCTCGACCAGAATCAAACACAAGACCTTTTGGTATGCAGGCCGATGCTCTAACCATTGAGCCATGCTGGCCAGGGCAAGGTACAGGATATTAACAGGACTTAGTATTGATGGTATTAACTTGGATCATTTTGTGAAGGTAGTATTTGTGAGGTTTCTCCTCTGCAAAGTTATGCTTTTCCCTTTCATACTCTACTCATTAGAAATCAGTCACCAAATCCAGCCAAAAAGAAAAGAATGAACCTCCATCTCTTGGAGGCAGGAATATCAAGTAACTGTGGACATCTGTTGTTAAAACCACCCCAGCAATGAATATATAAGGGTGTCCCAAAAAATGTATACACACTTAACAGTTCAATTGATGTTTCTTTCTTTTCAGATTTAACCCATTGGAATGAATACTTACTCAAAGTGTGTATACATTGTTGAGGATATCCTATACTTGGGGGAGATACTTTGAAGCTGTCCAACTATGCTCCTCCAACTTGAAGCTTTTTACCTACAATTTTAGCATGCATTAGTGGATCATGCTGGTAGCAATTATTACTGATGTTAACTTTTATTTCTATATTTAATATTTGGAATTCTTCTGGAAGAAAGATCTGTCCTCTTACATTGATTTACTTTTCAATCATTTACTTATATCAGTATGGGACTCATGGGTATTATTTATGCTGTCTGGGGATTATAATCCAATAATATCATTACTTATTTTATTATTCAAATTGTTCTAGCTCTTAACCATTAAGAGCTCTTTCAGATAGGTTCCTATGCCTTTTGACATGCTTTCACATTATTTTTGAGTAATTCCTTGCTATCTTGCACCAGAAATATTAAACCAATTTTGCATTTCTGAAAGGAATTCCACTTGTTTGTGACACATTAGCCTTCTTATATATTGCTGGTTTTGACTTGCTAATATGCTGAAGTGGGAGGTGAGTGTAGCTATGAAAGGGCAACATGAGGTATCCTTGTGGTGATAAATTGTTCTGACCTATTACTGTGTCAACATTAATGACCTGGAGGTGATATTGTACTAACTATACTGTTACAAGACATTACCATTTGGGAGAATTGGGTAAATTCTACACAGGATCTCTCTGTAGTATTTCTTATAATGACATATAAATTCATAAGTAACAAAATAAAACTATATATATATATATATATATGGC
The DNA here is from genome assembly GCF_000412655.1 of Myotis brandtii. NCBI lineage: Eukaryota > Metazoa > Chordata > Mammalia > Chiroptera > Vespertilionidae > Myotis > Myotis brandtii. The sequence goes on along the minus strand of NW_005370857.1, from coordinate 1,047,058 downwards.
AATTGTACAATGATAGATGAAAGAGCAATAGAATTATACTATTGTAGGACCTTTGCACTATACCTGAGGTGGTACAGTAAACCTTAAAAGGTCCACTAACATTTATATAACATATAAATATTTATAAAAATATAAAGCCAATAAAAGCTATGGAATGAAATGAAAGATAATAGAAAAGAGAGCATGAAAAGAGAAAAAGGGAAATAGGAAGAGATGGCAAAATAGAAATCAACTATCAAGTTGGTAGAATTGAACCATAATCTATAAACAGTCTACTTAAGTATGTATGTATAAAATACAATTTAAAATAAATGTAAACATAATATTCTATTAAAAATAAAAGGAAGAAAATATATGTTATGCTAATGTTAACTTCAGAACAGTTAGTCTAGTTATGTAAATTTCAAAAAGTAACTTAGAGCAAGGAATGTTACCAGTGATAAAGGATATCATTTCATAATTATAAAGCCATCAATTTATCAGAAGAAATAACAATTTCAATGTTTGTTCACCTGATAACAAACTTGCAAAGCACACAAAGCAAAATGAGTAGGTGTGTTGAAGTAATGGACATATACATATCTATATTTGGAGATTTCAACAGCTCTCTCTCAAAAGATGGCAGTCAAGAATATAGAAAATTGCCCTAACCGGTTTGGCTCAGTGGATAGAGCGTCCGCCTGTGGACTGAAGGGTCCCAGGTTCAATTCTGGTCAAGGGCATGTACCTTGGTTGCGGGCAATCCCAGTTGCGGGGCGGAGGGGGGGGGGAGGCAGCTGATCAATGTTTCTCTCTCATCAATGTGTCTAACTCTCTATCCCTCTCCCTTCCTCTGTGTAAAAAATCAATAAAATATATTTAGAAAAAAAAGAATATAGAAAATTATTAAAGATAAAGTTATGGGAAACAATAATAGAGTATTGTATTCAAGCACATTGTAAAATATTGCACCCATATTACTGAAAAGACTTTTTGTATACCAGAGATATGTTCAAAGTCATCTACTCCAAACATCAAATATGCCACTAAGACATGTTGTATTCTCATTTATCTGGCTACTTTTGCTCAGAAATGTTTTTGGGAGATTCAGTAATCTCCCAAAGTTAATTTTTTCTTATTAATGAGTGGGAGTCCATTGTTGATTATTTCCACAATTTTCTATCTTACATTTAATATTTTAATAAATATATTGAAAGAGGAAGAGGAAAGTGGAAGAAAAGTCATTGCTATCATTGGGCATTCATTTGCCACGCAAATGAATAGCTATTTATATTCATATGTAAATTAATTATCACAAGGAACCTATGAAAAGGCACAATTGCTATCTCATATTTACAAGTAAAAGAAATGAGGCACAGAACATATAAAATACTTAGACAACTTCATATCACTAATAAGTGACTAATCCTGGATTTGAACATTTACTGTATTTATTCAATGCCCTAAATCTTGACAACCATGAAATATTCCTTCTTCACTCACCTCCAAAAGGGTGTAAAACTGTTTCCTTCTATATTAACCATCACTGTAGAAACAAATGATTTTAAATATTTTAACTACTATATTGGTGATAGCAAAGGTTACACTGATAGCAAAAACCATAATTTCATTCTATAAAGAAAAAATACATCTTTTGTTATATTCAGAAACCATTTTAAAATTATTGGTGTAATTTCCATGGTATTTTAGTCTTTCTTCTCTTTTCCTTTTCTCTTTTAACTGTTTGCATAGGAGCTCCCTGATTCTTACAGCATTGGACTTCTATAAAGTTTCAGAGGAAAAAGAATTCACATTTGGTTTAATACTGATATCTAAAAAGGGGTTGCCAGAGCTAGTGAGTACAAATACAAGGACACCCAATTAAATTGGAGCTTCAGATAAACAATGAAGTCTTTTAAAATGTACTTATGCCTCTGTGAAAATTTGAGGACAACTTATACTTAAAAATTACACATTGTTTTTTTAAATTCAAATATAACTAGGTGTTCTGCATTTTATTTGGCAATCTAATCTAAACTAAAGCAATATAGTTTCTGAGATTTCCTCCAATGAGAGATCATCTTGTGTGTCCCAGACAAATAGAAAATATACAACATTATCACAAATGCGCTTACTGAGTTTGTATAAAAAGAGCATCTAATATCTACAGTTTAAAATACTTCTTTCTCTTCCCCAGAAACCCTCTATACTAAACCCCCTCCCAAATATTTTGAGGGGACAAAAAAACAAGGCACCAAGGTACCTTAAATTAACAGGGTCTACTTTTTGCTAAGGAAGGTACTCTCATGGAAGTCAGCAGTCATACTATGGGCCAACCTTTCTGAAATGGATGTCATTAGCTGGGGTGGCATGCCCCCTTCCCACTGTTTTGAAATCTTGAAGGAAATCTGAAAACAGAAGCTTTGCAAGTCCAACGAAACTGCTTGCAAGCAGCTATCATGAACTACCCAGAGTAGAGAGTACTTCTCCTTTTTCCAAGCATAACACTGGAAAAGATATTCAATGAAGGCAATTCGAGACGTTACCTTCCTCTTTGGCTGAGCTGGTCATCAGCTCCATTCTGGCTTTGGCCCCCACCCCTTGTCCGCCAGAATGACGATGAGGCTCTCCTGGATGGCAGCTATTCAAAGTTGGCGTGCCATTCCAGGCCGTCTATTTAAAACTTTATTAGGAGCTTGGATTTTTCCTCCCCTATAATTTAGAAGGCAGAACAGAGAGGCAGTTTGCTCTTAAAACAATGCAATTGTGAGCTCCTGAGCTATTGTCAGACTGACTTTCCTTCCATGGAAAGTAACTCCCTTGACGTGCACCAGATCTGTGTATCCCCAGATTAATGAGAGAGGATTCGCATCGCTTGTGTTTAATGCTGGACTTTGAAAAATAGTTAAGTGACTGTAATGGAAGTAATTGAGGAAGGGACCTAAGTGGCAAGCAGGAGAATTTGGGTCTAGTTACTTTTTTTCTCAGTTCAGACACCCCATTAGCAGTGTGATCTTAGATAAGTTACTTATAGTCTTTGAGCCGCAGTATCTTCTTATAAAAAAAAAATACTGAGGCTTGACTAGATTATTGTAAATATCCTTTTGAAATCAGAGGTTTATGTTATTTTATACTCACTTCTTGTTTCCCTTGAGATTCTTGTGTTGTGTTCGGTTTCCCAGCTATGTGACTGCTTGAGCAATAGTCATAAATCACAGAGCTTACTGGCTCTCTAACAACTCTTTTAGAGACCTTTACATAACAAACCAGCAGAGGAAATATTAAGGGCTGCCACCTAAAGGGCCTCTGGGAAGAAAGGGAAAGATGTATAAATTCTTAAGAAAAAACAACTGAAGCACTGAAGTATAAGTGAGAAAAGAGAGGGGAATTACTGGTATATCAGAGGGGAATATTTAGATAATTGGATGAGTAGGAAGAAAACAGGGAAGAAAATAAAGTGATGAACAAAAATAGATCCAGAGACATCGAAGCGTGGAACAGACTGTCAAACCTCAGAGGGAAGGCAGGGGAGG
>NW_005370857.1:1041085-1043169 GCF_000412655.1 Myotis brandtii | reverse complement strand
GAACTTGTATGCATATATGCATAACCCAGGGACACAAACGATAGGATGGTCAAGACCTGGGGTGGGGGTCAGGGGCAGGCTAGAAGAGGTCAATGGGGGGCAAAGGGGATATAAGTAATACTTTCAAAAGTAAAGATTAAAAAAAAAGAAAACACAGAAGAGCATTAGAGTAGTACATGGTTAGAATGAGTTGCTATTATGTCAAGGGGGTGGTCAAGATGTTACAAGGGAAAAGAGTGAAAGAGATTGTAACACAAAGGAAGGAGTTCAGCTGCAGAAGTAGCATTGTGTTTATTCTTCTGGTGAGCAGAAGTGCTATAAACCTTTCCTAAAATTTCTTGAGAAATAAATAAACATGTGGAATCACAGATGCAACTACCAATGTCTGTCGTTGGGTTGTTGGCCTATGTGACAGAAAGGGGACAGAGAGTCAAAACCATGAGTGGGGTGGGGTAATTGGGGAGCAGTTGGAATCAGGGAATGGAAGAAATTAGTCATGTGGGAGTGGGGATGCAGAGGAAATGATGGGGAGGAAGAGCAGTGATGTGTGTCTGTGCTCCCGGGAACACTGAGAAACAGCAGCCCACTCAGGAACTTTTGACAGTGTCAGAGACAGAGCTCTGGATATGGAGCACTGAAGGAAAGATAGGCATTTCTCAAAATTCTTCCTGTACTTTTCATTGAAAACTGTGTAATTCAGTGACAGAATAGAAAGAATATTCAATTTGACAGACACTTGAGTTCGATTTCAAGGATTTCTTTCCTTGGGCAGCTGATGGCTTGCTACTTCCTCAAGTGATATAAAGAAGTAGGTTTGGGGGGTAGAAGGTGAAAAAAAGAGACTTTACTGTGGGCAATGGGCGCACGATGCTGAGCAAATCATGTGTTATTGAGTTGGACACTTGAAACCTGCATGATTTTGTGAACCAATGTCACCCCAGTAAATTCAATTACAAACAAGTAAACAAAAAGAAATAGGTTTGCCCTGAGCTGCACAGGCTCAATGAGCCTGTCTTTTCCCTTCTTTCATTTATTATTATTATTATTAATATTATTATTATTATTATTATTGGTAAAGACTAGTATTGATTTTTGAGAGGAAGGGAGAGAGAGAGAGAGATAGAAACATCAATGATGAGAGAGAATTATGACTGCCTCCTGAGTGCCCCCTACTAGGGATTGAGCCCATAACCCGGGCATGTGCCCTGACCCAGAATCCAACTGGGACCTCTTGGTTCATGGATCGAAGCTCAACCACTGAGCCACAGGGCTGGGCATTATATATATTTTTAAGGTGCTGATGACTTTAGGAGACTTAGTACTAGGAAAAGGCTGCTAACCAGGGACCAAAATCTTCAGCCTATGGTCTGGAGGTAGTAGAGAAGATTATTAATTGGGACTTTATCTTGAAAAGTGAAAATAACATTAAAATAAATCATTTTATCTTATTTGACAAAAATGTGGATTATAATAGCACTATGAACTAGATTCCTAGAATAGCAATGAACAAATAACTATTTCTGGCATAACTTTCTTGACAAAGTTTATGATTTGGTTGTTCAATTACATAGGAAATAATTTTTACAAAAATATTGCAGGATTTCATCAGTTTTTTAAAAACCTTTTAATTTGTGAATATTTCAATTACTTTCTTTAAAGTTTTGTTGATTTTTTTCCCCTTGTTCAAGTTGACAAGATCCTCCTTGATCAGTGGCTTTGCATGGATAGGTGTGCTCTTTACATACATTGTAATTGTGATGATTACTACATCAGACAAGCATTGACTGACTGACAAAAGATACCCATGTGAAGGGTGGGGTCAGGTACTGGTACTAAGCTGTGAGGGATGTTTGAAGACAGGCTACATTTCTATGCAGTCGGTTCAATTGTGACTATTTTCTTGTTATGATAATCTTTTGTTTCTTTGCAACTTTATAACTGTGGCAATTCAGATATTGAATACTTACATGAAGAGGACTCTTGAAATCATTCAGCTTCAGATGTAACCTGAACTCTTAATTAGTTATAATGGTCTTATGAGCCATGCTAAACAGTTGCCAAAAACCATTCAGTGAAGAAAAAAA
>NW_005370857.1:1014597-1040825 GCF_000412655.1 Myotis brandtii | reverse complement strand
TCCTATATAATAAAAGCCTAATATGCAAATCGACTGAACAGCATGGAACAACTGGTGGAACGACCAGTTGCTGTGATGTGCACTGACCACCAGGGGGCAGATGCTCAATGCAAGAGCTTCCCCCAGCCCGCAGACCCCAGGCCAGCCAAGGTGGGTGCCAGTGGGCCCACTGATCACCCTGCCGGTTGCCCCGCAGAGGGAGGTGACCGGCAGTGGCAGCGGGGGGGTGGGGCTGGCCGGCAAGTGGGTGGTGGTGGGGCATTCAGGAGGGCATGGCTGGCCAGCAAGCAGGCAGCGCCACCCCCCGATTGCCCCACCAGTACCTCCCACAGAGGGAGGCGACCGGCAGTGGTGGTGGGGGGCAGGGCCATTGAGCAGGCGGTGCCAGGCAGGCCAAGGTGGGTGCCAGCAGGGGCACCCCAATCACCCTGCCAGTTACTCCACATATTGGCCCTCATTGCCGGCCAGGCCTAGGGACCCTACTCGTGCATGAATTTCATGCACTGGGCCTCTAGTATAATTATAATTACATGTATAAAATAACTATATATATATAATCTATATATATAAAAGCTTAAGTGACCGGTCAACCAGCCAACTGGCCAACCAGCTGGTAGCTATGATACACACTGACCATCAGGTAGCAGACACTCAGTGCACAGGCATGGAAACATGGGACAGACTGATGAATCTCAGAGGGAAGAGGGGAAAGGGGTGGGCAGAAAGAGATTAACCAAAGATTGTATATGCATACTGGAGGTCCGGTGCATGTATTCATATACCAGTGGGGTCCCTCAGCCTGGCCTGTGGGGATCAGGTCAAAACCAACTCTCCAACATCCCCGAGGGGTCCTAGATTGTGAGAGGGTGCAGGCCAGGCTGAGGGACCCCCTCCCCCCGTGCATAAATCTATGCACCGGGCCTCTTGATCTATATATAATGTGATTATTTGATTGTCAAATGATCACATTAAATGTGTGCTTTTGAGTACACATGTGCATATGTGCACTTGGGAGAGAGAACAAAAGAGAGCTAATGAAAGCATAAGATTAAATGTGAGCTCTGCAAAGAACAGACTGGCTCTTTTCCTAGATATACTAACTACCTAGATGCATAGAAAAATAATGCTAAACAATAATACATTCTTAGTAGTTGTTACTGTGGGTGGAGAACTTATCGGGTAGTAGTTAGTCATCTTCCCATTTGTTCTTTGTACATCTCCATGCAGTTCCAATGTATTATAGCAAGTGGTTAGTACTTTTGTAATTTAAAAATCAATAGGAAAAATGAAGAGGTATCACAAAGCACCACAGCGGTTAATATTCATGTGAATTATAGAGACAGTAAAAGTGATATAGGGATTCCGAAAAGATAGAGCAAATTCCCAACTGGCTTAATCATGAAGGATTGATGACAGGCTCACATTTAAATTGGTTCTCAGAGAACACTGCATTAGAACCCACAGGATCTGGGTCTTAGCCTCATTTAAGTTGCCAACTCACTGCAAGCTATTGGGCACAGTCATCAGGGTCTGCCTAATCTTTCTGTATTTTGGTTTAAGGTGAAGGGCTTTAGATATCTCTCAAGGCCGTCCAAATAGTGATATTTGAGGGGGAATGAGCATTTGGGGGGCGAGGGGGGCAGAAGAAACACAAAGGTGGAAAAATACAACCTTGGTTCTGAAATTAGTGAGTAACCCCCCCACCCCTGCCATACACACACACACACACACACACACACACACACACACACACACCAAAATGAATAGAAAAGAATAATGACAAATATTGTTGAAAAGCTTTGAATCAGGTTGTAGACAGCTTTGAATGTCAGGCTAAACAGTATGAGCTTCATCTAATGGGAAGTAACTGATTTCAGAGTAAGAGACCTACATTGCTAAGCAAATGCATTAAGAGCTGTAATATGCAGTGACATGAAGGAATAAGAAACTAGAAATATGGGGAGGATTCCTTGGAGGCCCTGTCAATACACAAAGGTGATATAAGAATACTTGCATTGCATATTGCCCACGGGTATAGAGAAAAGGAGACATTTTGGACCTGATGTTAGAATTAATAATGGAGGCCTGGGGTTGGAAGATGTGATTTTGTTGCTGATATTTTAATTTGAGGAATAAAATATTAAACAGAAATGTAAATGTCACTACAGGATCCTGCTGTGGGAGAAAGAAAAGTGATTCAAATTTAAACTCCAGGTCGTATTTATTAGTGCTTTGGTCACTGGTTTATAAATGATAGGGGATACATTTAAAAATCTATATTCTTGCCTGTAGATGGAAGTGAGATGATCTACCCAGCATTAGCCAACACAAACACAGTGCATTAAGAGTTGAAAACCACAAAGGACATGTGCAACATACAGGAAAGGTCACAATAATGCCCCCCCCCACCAACATTCAAATTGTGCAATTTTTGTTCTAACAAGTGAAACAATGGGAGGTTTAAACTTTGCTAATTTTATGGCATAGACTTTTTTTGTAAAGAGAAAAATTTTATTATTGTCCAACCTTTCTCATTTACATAACCCTTGTAAAAACTTCCCCTCCATTGAATATGCATAATGTTTTAAGCTAAGGATCCTGGGTATTACAACACTGTTATGCATGAGAGGACTTGAACTCAGAGGGCCTATGGGGATTTACCCAAAGGTGGGTGGCTGATTGCTGGGGGAGCTGATGTAAGTGCCCACGTCTATTTCAATGTACTTACTCTGATAACATTATGTCCCAAGATGCAATGACTGCCAAAGAGTATTCTCTCATACATCTTTTTTATTTTAATATGTTTGTATTGGTTTCAGAGAGGAAATGAGAGGGAGAGAGAGATAGAAACATCAATGATGAGAGAGAATTATTGATTGGCTGCCTCCTGCATACCCCACATTGGAGATCGAGCTACAACCCAGGCATATGCCCTGACCAGGAATTCAATCGTGACCTCCTGGTTCATAGGTCAATGCTCAACCACTGAGCCATGCTGACAGGGCTCTTATACAACTTTATACAGGACATCAGAATAAACACAAATGCTTTCCAGAAAAAAATTGGTTTATTTACTATTGCATTATAAGATTTATAGTGTAACTAGCTATATATCAAGGAATAAAACAGTTGCCATGCATCCATCCCTGCTGATGAAGATTGTCACTCAGAAGATACATTCCTCCCTCCTTTAAGGGCAACAGGGACAGTTGCCTGGCCTTGTGACAGTTCTTGTACCTTCTTTTATTTATCTAGAGCTCCATATCATGTATCCGTCTCAAGCTGAGAAAGATGTTATCGTGTTTCTCCTTTTGAATCTATAACATGCAACAATTTCTAAAAATCTCAGTCATGGTTGTTTTTCCTATCATAACCACCCCCAAAATTAATCATGACGAATTGCAATATTAAGAAAAATATCTTTTTTTGCACATTCTGGGATTGTGGTTTGTGAAATTCCACTAGAGTGATTTCTGCATGTCTCTTAGACACTTAATGATGAATAGTCAAAACTTGGGTTATTTTAAATAATGCTACAAGGAACATAGGGATGCATATACCATTTTGAAGTAATGTTTTGGACTATTATGTGGTCATAAAAAGAATGAAATCTTATCATTTGTGACAGTATGGATGGACCTAGAGAGTATTATGCTAAGTGAAATAACTCAGACAGCGAAAGACAAATACTGTATGATTTCACTTATATGTGGAATCTAAAAAAAAAAACCAAAATAAACACACAAGCAAAACGGAAACAAACTCATAGACACAGAAAACAAACTGAGGGTTGCCAGAGGGTAGGGGTTTTTGGAGGCTGGTTGAATGAGGTATCAGAATGAAGTACCAATTGGCAATTATAAAATAGTCAAGGGCTGTAAATTACAGCATAGGGATTATAGTCAATAACATTGTAATAATCATGTATGGTGCCAGGTAGGTACTGGAATAATCGGGGAATCACTTCATAAGTTATATAAATATCTAACCACTCTACTGTGCACCTGAAACTAATATTCAATGTCAACTGTAATTGAAAGAAAAACTTGGGTTACTTTGAATGTTATGTTGAATCTTGCATGTGAGTATAAGAAGTGTGGAGGTGGAGGTGGGACACTCTGTCCTACATGAAGTCTTTATCATTTGCATTTATTCAGATCCACTGAGAAGCAGATGCTGATGTGGGTTTAGGTGTGCATGTAAGAGATGTATTCACGGGGGGAAGAAGCAGGAGAGCCTTTAGACAGCAATACAGATCTAATGTTTCTGGAAGGTGAGAGGCAAGGAAGGAGGATTGGTTGAAAATAATCTTGGACTATAGCACAATTCCAAAAAAGATGCAGCCAAGTCAATGACGAGCCCTTGAGCCAAAGCCATTAGCTGGAGTAGTCCCACTTCTCACCATCTTGGCCTGCCTGGCACCTCTGGCATGTTCACCTGCGCTCACCGCAGCAGGAGAGCTGAGCTGTGCCTTCGATGGCTGCTACATGTTGGCATGACTCATTCCTCTGAAGAATGTTTCTCTAAAACAGCTTTGGTGTCTTCATATTGTTCAGATGTTCTCAGTGATTTTCCATGAGATTTAAGTGGCCTATTATGAGGTCAAAACATACTGGATGTAATTAAATACTACTTAGCTAGAATTATTATTCATGTCTTGATTACATTTATTTCTTGTTTTGTGTATTTTGTGTGTACACATGGGTGCAGAAAGACAGATTTCTATATCAATATAAGATATGCCCTTTGTAAGTTAAATACTTTGTGCATATCTTCTATTCAAACTTAGACTTTATGTAAGAAAGTTATATTGACATCTCTATAGTAACAGGCTAATTGGTGGCTCTTGGAAGAAAGACTTGTGAAGATCAATGGCATAATGATTACAATTCCCTGCGGTATGTATTAAGAACTTCACAAATGAATCTTAAAAGCAGTAGATTCTCTTTATTTAATTTTCAAGTTGTTTCAACTCTACAAAGGAATTTGAGAATCTTAATCAAAGAGGGATGCCTGGTTACTTAAACAAGGACATTAAGTTTTAAATAAAGCTTGAACAAGTCAGATGTGTGTGGGGCGGGGGGGAGGTTGCAAGTATTTATATGAAATTAACACAGTCATTAATAGATGGGTTTATTCTTAACAAAATAATACAAAGGAACGTGGCACAAAAATTCAGAAGATTTGAGTTTCAGTATTAGTCCTGGCAGGTGCTAATCACAAACGGCCTTAGATGAGTCAATTTAAACTTTCTAATCTCCAGTTTCATCACTTAAAAAAATAGAGATAACTGCTCATATGTCTTCTTCATGTAGTTTCTAGGAAGGTCAAATGAGCTATGAGATCACATTGGAGTGACTCTGGATGTTTGGGTGGAATTGTGATATGCAAGATAAGTTATCCAGAGGGGTTTCCATACTGTGTCAGCATTCTTTCTTCAAAGGAGTTGAACAAATCTCTTGAAAGCAGCTCTGCATTATCTCCCAGTAAAAACATGTAGAATCCATCCAAGTCCATAAACTCTTTTTGGGGGAGGAGAGATAGTGTTTTTTCATTTGCTTCTTTGTTCAATAGATATTAACCCCGCACTTTGTGTTCTAGACACTGGGGGATGCAATGGTGAATAAGAGTGAATCAGACAGACAAAGACATGTTCTCATGCAGCTTATACTACAGGTAAGAACTAACTTCTGTTTCTGGGAAAACAGTCTCTGTGATGGAAATTTGTTAACAGGAAGTTTAATAGGGATCAATACATGTCAGAGAGAGAAGGAAGCAAGTTTGAGCAGAGGAAAAAACTAAATTGAGACGTAGTTTAACAATTTGTTTTAGTTTAACAAATAAAGAGAATCTACTGCTCTTAAGATTCATGGCCTCAGAAAACCCCAGAAGCGGCCTGGAGTTGGGATGGCATTTTCACTGACCATAACTTGATATTGTTGTCCCTAAGGAAGGACAGAACCTTGAGTGAGGCAGATTCTTTTAGCCAAAGACAATGTCAAGGGGAGTGGGTTTATTATCTGTGATCTGTGAGCAGACAAACGCTCAGTAGCGTGAAAAATGAGTGTCTAGTATCTGAAAGGTGCATCACAGCACCCAGTGCAGCAAATAAATGTAAGCTATGTCAGGTGGTGACTGTGCTATGACAAAGCAAGACATTAGAGTCTCGGGAGTGGAGGAGCTTTTGTACAGAAAAGGCAATAGGGCAGTGGTTCTCAACCTTCCTAATGCCCCGACCCTTTAATACAGTTCCTCATGTTGTGGTGACCCCCAACCATAAAATTATTTTCGTTGCTACTTCATAACTGTAATTTGGCTACTGTTATGAATCGTTATGTAAATATGTGATATGCAGGATGTATTTTCATTGTTACAAATTGAACATAATTAAAGCATAGTGATTAATCACAAAAACAATATGTAATTATATATGTGTTTTCCGATGGTCTTAGGCGACCCCTGTGAAAGGGTTGTTCGACCACCAAAGGGGTCGCGACCTACAGGTTGAGAACTGCTGCAATAGGGTATATTGAGAAGAGACATAAAAGAAGTGAGAGCATGAAGCATGTAGATTTTGGTGGTCAGAACTTTCCAACTCAAGGGGAAAGTAATGCAAAGGCTTTGAGACAGGAAGTGGTATTTGAGGTATTTGAAAAACAACAAGAAAACCACTGAAGCTCCAGTTGTATGAATAGTGAGGGGGATTGGTAAGACATGAGTCAGAGAATTGGTCTAGGGGAGAACAGAGGGAGATCTAGAGTCACACTGGTCAAATCTTGAGTGTCTACCATAGTCGGGCCTGATGAGCAAGATATCAATAAGCAAGAATGAAGGGAGCATAGAACAATAAATAGTAAACAAAAATGTAAAAGATTATATTCAGTAGTGGTCAGCACACTAAAAGGAAATTCCTAAATGTGTGAAGTGGTAGGAAATGAATGAAGTAGAGAAGTATCTATAGATCAGGAGGGTAATGTTAGAACTGAGACCTGAATCACCTAAAATGACATCAGAACCTATATGTAAATTAGTGAACAATGTAGAAACTATGTATAATTTACATGTATTTACCCTTTTTCTTTCATTTCAATTAATAGCATGTGGCCTTTGTGGAAATTCTATCAGGTATGGTTAACTTTAATTGTTCCAACCTCCCTAGCCAAGTACAAGATGCTATTGAACTACTCTTGAAGACAGTATGACCGCCAATCCTTGGGTTCATTGTTTTAGGGATGTGATCAGAGTCCTGATTCATTTCAACCCATTGGTGAATGAGACTAAGGCCATCTCCTCTGTGAGTCAGTTAACCTTGCATAGCTCCATAGCCACTTAACAAATTTATTGTCGCAACTAACATTTCAATTCAATCCGCCTCAAAATATGCTTATTCATGATTAATTGTGTACAAAGCACAATCCTAAATGCAACAAGTATACTTAGATGATCTATATATGTTCTATGTCCCAAAGACGATTACAAGAGAACTAGAGGAGGTGATATTTATGGAAGGATAGAACACCAGGCTGACTGTGATAAGTATAATGGAAGAATAGTGGCTATCATTAATTATTCAACATTGCCTTTGATCATGAAGCAGATAAGGCAAGTGAACTTAAGGCAACCCATCAGCAGTACTAAAATAAACTTTAAAGAGCATGCCTTTGACCAACATTAACAGCAGGTACAAAATATAATATTTATTAATTTACTCACTTATTCATTTTGCACAGTTGTCAAGTTCTATGGATTATACTGTATCTCCCCAAAATTCATGATGTTGAAACCCTATCCCCAGTACATCAGACTGTGACCTTTTTTAGAGAGAGGCTCTTTACAAGTTAAAATGAGGTCATTGGGGTGAGTCCCAACCCAATATGACTGGTGTCTTTACAGAAAGGGTGAATTTGGAGAGAGTCTGGCCAAATTGGAGAATACCGTGTGAACATGAAGACAGCTTTTTCTTTCATTTCAATTAATAGCATGTGGCCTTTGAGAGGAGAGAAGCCTGGAACAGATCCTTCTCTTGTAACCGTCAGAAGAAACGAACCCTGCCAACATCTTGATTTCAGACGTCTAGCCTCCCAAACCATGACACAATATTTTCTGTTGTGTAAGCCACCCAGTTCATGGCACTTTGTTTTGGCAGCCCTAGCAAACTAAGTTAAGACACTAAACTTCATACACTAAGTTTGAGTATGCTCCCAGCTAATGTCTAAAGCAGTGGTTCTCAACCTTCCTAATGCTGCGACTCTTTAATACAGTTCCTCATGTTGTTGTGACACCCCCAACCATAAAATTACTTTTGTTGCTACTTCATAACTATAATTTTGCTACTGTTATGAATCATAATGTAGATATCTGATATGCAGGATGTATTTTCATTGTTTGTGACCCACAGGTTGAGAACCGCTTGAAAGGCAAGAAAGACTATGATCTAATGCACTGATTAATCCATACTTTATATATTTATCTAGTTCACATGTTAATGAGAAGTTTGGAAAAGTTTAACTTTCAAGTTTACTCCATCAAGAGCTAGCATTTGTTTTTTCTTTAAAAAAGTTACTCTAAGGCATGTATGGGCTTATCTGCCATTGTAAAAAATAGAATTAATACAGTTCAATCACAGGGTCATCAGGATGACTCAAAAGTATTTAGCCAACTTGTAATACAGAAAAGATGCCAAGGGACATTGGGGTGAGAGAGGTTCTGGCCGTGGCATCAGAGTATTGCTTCTTGAGGCTTTGGGATAATCTTTTCTTGCCCCCTCCCTTTACTGGTTTCTAGTTACCACTGTTCTTAGTGTCTGCATGCCTGTTCCTTAATTTTTATAATTGGGTACAGTGAATCTTCTATTGGTTGGGAGATCAGAAAAGAGAGTCTGTGAGAGTTCTGTATATTTTTTAGGATGGAACTGTGTAAGTATCCAAGAAATTTCCCCACAAAACAAATCTTATGGTCTTTTTTTTTAAACATCAGTTTTTAAAGCAAAGGAACTGTCTGTTTGCTTGGAACATAGATGTGTTTCAAGTACTGCATTTGGTAGACTGCATTGGGAAAAACAGAAGTAGCCCATTTTGAAGACAAGAACTGTCCTTTATCTCTAACACAGATAATCGGAATGGTTAATTTATGAAGAACTTGTCCTTTAAAGCCTTATCCCTGGACCATGGTAGACAGAACCCAGGGTGCCTGATATTTGTCCTGGTCCAGCTTTAATCCCAGCCCCACATCTTCTGCTCCTTCTCCGCTTGCTCTAATAACCTCCCATTAGTGCCCCAGCTTCACGCCCTTGCTCTTCCTCATTCTACAATCTCAACCTCGCCCATGGCTTCAGTTACCACCTAGGAGCAAATAGCTCACACGGTTATGTGTCTAACTTAGACCTTTGAGTTCCAGATCTGTATTTTCAACTGTTTGTCACCTGATCTTGTTTGTCTGGGACATTCTTCAAATTCAATATGTCCAACATGAATGTCCCCCTTGTTCTCTTCCAGTGTTTCCAGTTCTAGTCAATGTCATCACCACCTCAGATTGCATGGTATAATCCTCATTATCTCCCTCATCTTCCTCCCTATCCATACTTCACAAATTTCATAAAATTTATATCATATAACACGTTGGAATTCATCACTTTTCTGGATTCCCACCATAATTTCCCAATTAAAGATGCCATCATCTGTTCCTTGGTCTTAGGCAATGGCACATCAACCTATCCACAGTTGCTCTTGACTTCCCCATTCTCCTCAATGTGGCCAGAACATTTGTTTTAAACACATTTGATTGTAGTCATCTTTCCCCATACCCACTAAAATCTGCAGTGGCTTCCCAGTACTTTGATTATAAAGATAGTGTTCCTAATCATGGCGATATTTCCATGCATGGTTTCCCTCCTCCATGCCCGCCTGACCCATCTCCTCTCATTCTTACTCTACCTTTTTTAGGTTTTTCTACCCTCCACAGAAGATTTGACCTATGGCTCCTTTTACCTAGCTAATATTTCCTTCTACTCTTCACCTGATTAATTTGTCCTCATCTATGAGATGTCACCCTGAGCTTCACTTCCTTATGCAACCCTTCTCTGACCTCCCTGGCAGATTTAAATCCCCCTATGATGTATTCTCAAAGCAACATGACCTTTTATTCCATTACATTTATCATAGTTGTCATTTTCATTGAATTTGTGCAATTGCTTGCTTAATGTTTGTCTCCTCCACAACACTGAAAATTCTGTCTTTATACACCGCTTTTATCCCAAGTGGTTTGTCCAGAATCTGGCACATTGTAGTTGCTTAATAAATATTTATTTAATAAATGACTGGATAAAAACATGATGACATTGCAGTGATTCAGAGGCCACTTGGGCTCCTAAGCATTGCCCCAGAATTACAAAGAAAATTATGGGAAGAACTTGGATTTGGGTGTAAATTTAATGGCAAAAAATAAAAGGTGATGACACTTCAGTAGAATAATTGTATAGGTAAGGAAAAAATTAGATCCTTAGATATACTGTGGGGATTGGATTTCTAAAAATTAAAAATACTGATTCAAGCATCAACATTTGTCAAAACAAATATTAACATGTGAAGAAATATAAATTATTAGGCAAGAAAAAAAATAAGCTGGCAATGTCCACACCTATGATCCATGTCCAAGTTTGATTCAAACTTATGCAATGTTTTCTTGGAGCCTGGCTTAGGCCTATCTCAAAGCCTTTAAACTAGCTATTTCCTCTGTCTGAAATAGTCTTAGCCCAGAACTTAGCATTGCTCACTTATTATCATCAATCAGATGTCCAATGAAATTTCAGTCCCTTAGTGTCACATCTTCCCTGACTATCTTTACAATCAGAATGGAGAGATTATGTAGTGGAGGGAAGAAGACAACAAAATTGTATTTCACAATCCAACTACATACTCACTGTGGCTAGCAGAAGTCTCTCAGGGACTCTGACTGTGGAGCTTCTATCATGAATATTGCCACTTGCTCTACCAGAGGGCAGGAGGGCCCCTGAGGTTCTCACACTGAGAATTAAATGCTCAGCTTTGAGTCACATCAACACCATTCACATCTCGTCAGTAGAACTAATCACATGACCCTATTCCACCACAACTTCAGTCGACTTTGTGCCCATAAGAAAGGAGCACTATAAATATTTGGCAAACAGCATAATACCTAATCTACATTAGTCTCTTTACCTGCTTTTTCATTTTGTAGTAATGATCATTGTTTGATCTTATTCTATCTATCTATCTATCTATCTATCTATCTATCTATCTATCTATCTATCTGGCTGTTTAATGCCTGCTTCCCCACAGCATGACCATGAATGAAAATTTTTTGTCTTAATCCAAATGGTTTGTTCAGAATCTGGCATAAGTAAAACTGTGCATGGTTTATGGTAGGCAGTAAAAATATTATTTATTAAGTGAATAGTGAATAAAGCAGTGGCTTTTCTTAAGCTGTACCTTCTTTTATCCAAATCTTCTAGTAATGAGCTCAGTTTGCCTTTATTCTTCATCAAGAGCGTTGCCACTATAAAGACAGGGCTATGAGATTGAAGGCAGAGTTTGAGATTTTCACCCGAGGAGACATAAGGCAGGCAATCCAGACCAAGCAAATTTACAGAAGCTGCATGTAATATGCAGCATTGGGTTGGAGAAAATGTGGCTTTAGCTCCAACTGGCTTTGTCAAAACTCAGGTGATGGAATATGATAGTGAGACCAGAGCTACCCCCAAATGAGGTACCTTTGTGTTTCCTTTTTAGGTTATGATAAGCTCAATCACTCTCCAAATTTCAGAGATCTTGACAGAGAATGACACCACAGAATAATTGACCATATTTGCCTCTCCTGGTACTCTTCTATGAAAGAATGGGCCCTGTTCTCTCTCCAAGGTACTGATTCAAAACTGGTAAATATTGCTGAACTGTCCTAAGTGCTGAACATTTAGTATCAATAAGCTGCTTCCTTAAAGTTTTTGTATCCCCCACCCACCTCGACCCTAGGAAGATTATTAGAGCCATTCTACTTGACTGAAACTTTTAGGCACAATACTTGGCACAATTATATTGCAACTAACATAAGTACTCACCTGGAAATTTTGACAAGCTAAATTAATGTTAAGCCTACATCACTTTCTATGACACTAGTGAAATTTGGTATATTAGTCTCCTAAGACTGCTCTAGCAAATGAACATGAACTTGGTATGCTTAAAACAATTCAAGTTTATCATCTCAAAATTCAGTATTTCAGAAGTCCAATATGGATCTCACTGGGCTCACATTCCTCCTGGAGACTCTGGGAGAGACTATGTTCTCTAACATTTTCCAGATTCTACAGACTGCCTACATCTCAGCTCATGGCCCTGCCAACTACAAAGCCGTCACTGGCCAGTAAAGTGGTTTTTCTCATCACGTTACTCTGACATGAGGCTTCTGCTCAGTCACCCATTTTAAGGACCCTGGTGTTGCATTGGGACCAACTGAATAATACGGGATAGATAATCTCCTTATTGTATGGTCAGCTGGTTAGCAACTTTAATTCCATTTGCTGTCTAAGTTCTGTTTTTGCCATGTTTGGTAACATATTCAGAAGTTACAGTTGGACATCTTTGGAGGGTGAGGCATTGTTCTGCCTATCATCCTTCGTACATATTGATTGATTTGAGGTGTTTGTTTGTTTGTTTGTGAGCAGGGTGCGTGATTTCTTTTCCAGGTTCCTGTCCACACAGATTTGAAGAATGAAGCCACGGAGAAAAGGTGGTAGGTGAGAAGTACAGAAACTTTATTACAAGCAGATACTATCTCCAAAATTCTAATTCTACGACTCTGTCTCTCCTGGCACAGAGACAGAGGGGCCCCCTAAAGAGGGTGGCCATTGCTCTTTTTGTCTTGAGGTATTATATATTCTAGAGACCACCCTTTCCCTTATTGTGCCTTTCCCACTGTGGGGCTTCAGCCTTGTAATCCGTTCCCACGGCCCCTGAATCCACACTTCTCCTTTTTGGTCATCTTATTGCATCAGGTTGGAGTTGCTTTTTATCTCCCTTATGGCTTTCCCAGTTGCTCGGTCAGGGCTGCTTGTGATCTAACTTATGGCCAATTTAATTGCTTAGACCAAGCGATACCTCTGTCTCTGTCCTTGGTTTATGGCTGTTTTAATTGCTCAGGCCAGAGATACCTCTGTCCTCCCTGGACCTTCCTTCCTGTCTGCCTAATTAAGCTAGCTAGCTAACTCTTATCAATATTCACATTGAAGATTATCAAAATCATCATAAGATTGACTAGCTGGATTTCTCAAAACATAATAAATTTTGAGATACCAAAATATATTTAAAGTACTGGAATCACTTAGGATCAACACATTGACAATTTTTAGATAAAGAGAGTAAAGCATGGATGAATTAAATTACATAGCCACGGCCAAATGATTTGGAAGAATTTAGATTAAGATTCAGGGCACTTTCTACTAAGATATCACTGTTGAATTCCATTTAGGAAGCCAAGCTATTTTGCAGTTCATCTCAGAACAAATTTATCAAGTGGTTAACATTTGTTTTAAACTCATGAAGCCTAATGTCATAAATTTGAATACTAGGGTAGTTCAGAAATATAAAATGGCCAAAGTGATCATTCCTCAGACCACATGATTTTAATGCTTCAAGTGACCTGGTTCCAAGAGGCTGATGTTTCCAGATGTGGCCAGGTGCATATTCACCCAATTCATCCCACTTCAATAAGATGATATTGTGTACTTGATCACTTACTGATTTCATCACACAGAAGTGTGCACAAAAAAGACAAATGTTCGACAAATTATGTTTAAGTAGGTCAAGATGGTCACTATTAAGGAAAAATATAAACATTAACAATGATGGGAGCAGACTTAAGAGAAAGTGAACGGAGACTTGAGATCTACTCCAAAAGAACCATTCATCTATAAATTCATGCTGTTTTAAATTGTATTATGAAGTATTGCCTATACTAAAAAGTCACTTTTATTTTTCAGGACTAGCTGAAAGCAAAATGAATTACTCTGCATATTTACACATCCACATAGAAATGCTTAAAAAACGCTGTCTCCCTAGCGCTGCTGTGCTTTGTAACACTGGCAATGAAGATGCTATTTATATTTTTAATAAAACATTTAGATTAAATTTTCTGGTTCACCATGGATCCATTCTGAGAAATGCTGTGGCACGCTGGTTTGGGGTTAGACTCTGACCCTTATCCTTAGCAACTAGATTGCTACCCATTTCAATTCTCTCCTCCTACTTGTCATCACACCCCCCTCCCCTCCCCATATCTCTTGAATAAGTTCTTTTTGTCTCTGCCACCAGGTTTCTAAAGAGGCTCACAGAAACAACTGTTACCACACTAGGGAGAATGCAAGCAAAAAGGGGAAAAAAATAGAAGCTTCTTTAGAACTATTTTTGTTTTTGCCACTTATTTACCCCTAAGAAGATCTCCATGGAATGGGTTTATAAGTTGCATGGGAGGCACTCATGTCTTTAGCCACAGGGCCATACTGTAACAGTTTAGCAAAGGAGCACAAACAATGTCCTTGCCTTGTCCTGACTGTGCTTATTTCAGTGTCCGTCTTCCCATGGACATATTTTGTGGTGGACACAGGGAGCTGGTGCCCAGTCGACTCTGTTAAGATCATGAGTACTGGCTCCACTAAGACATCAAATTTCACTTGGCAAGTGCCTTACTTCTTTTAAATTAAATGTATTGGAGTGACATTGGTTAATACAATTACATGGGCCTTGGCCCTCGATGGGTAGTTTGGTTCATTAGAGCATCTCCCTGATATGCCAAGGTTGTGGGTTTAATTTCTGGTCAGGACGCATATGACCAATGAATGCATAAATAGGTGGAACAACAAATCTCTCTTTATCTCTCTCTTTCTAAAATGAATCAATAAATAAAATTTTTGAAAAGATTTTGTACATTTCTATGATATATCATCTGTATATTGCATTGTGTGCCCACCGCCCAAAGTCGAATCGCCATCTGTCATCATACATTCAACCTCCTTCATAACCCTTCACTATTGTCCCACCCCCTTCTCTATGGTAATCACCATACTGTTATCTGTGTCTGCGTTTTTGTTTGTTTGTCTTTGTCATTTTATGATATATCATCTGTATATTGCATTGTGTGCCCACTGCCCAAAGTCGAATCGCCATCTGTCATCATACATTTGACCTCCTTCATAACCGTTCACTATTGTCCCACCCCTACTCTATGGTAATCACCATACTGTTATCTGTGTCTGAGTTTTTGTTTGTCTTTGTCATTTTCAGTTTTATATCCGACATGAGTGAAATTATATGGTTCTTGATTTTTTTGCCTGACATATTTTGCTTAGCATGATATTCCCAAGATCCATCCATGTTGTCCCAAATGGCAGTATTTTATATTTTTTTATGGCTGAGTAGTATTTCTATCCAAGGACACTTTAGTTGTTTTCATGTCTTGCCCTGGTGAATAAGGCTGCAGTGAACATAGCAGGGCATATATCTTTGCAAATAAATGTGTGTGTTTTAAATTTTTTGTGTCAATACCTAGAAGACAGATTGCTGGGTCATATGGTTGCTCTATTCATAATTTTTTTAAGGAACATCCAGACTGTTGTCCATAGTGGCTGTACCAGTTTACATTCCCACCAGCAGTGAATGAGGGCTCATTTTTCTCCACCACCTTTCCAACACTTATTGCCTGACTTATTGATAATAGCCCCTCTAACAGGTGTGAGGTGGTATCTCATTGTAGTTTTGATTTGCATTTCTCCAATAGCTAGTGAGGTTGAGCGTCTTTTCTTATCTCTGTTGGCCACTTCTTGAGAGAAGTGTCTGTTCAGAACCTCTGCCAATTTTTTAATTAGATTGTTTTTTGTTGAGTTGTATGAATTCTTTATATACTTTGGATATTAACCCCTTATTGGAGCTGTTGATTGCAAATATCTTCTCCTATTCGGTTGGTTGCCCTTTTGTTTTGACAGTTTATTTTGCTGTGCAGAACTTTTTAGTTTGATATAGTCCCATTCATTTTTGCTTTTACTTCCCTTATCTTTGGAGTCAAATTAATAAAATCCCTCTAAGGCCAATGTCTATAAGTTTAGTACCTATGTTTTTTTCTATGTAATTTATTGTTTCATGTTATATATTTAGGCCTTTGATCCATTTTGAGTTATTTTTTTGTACAGTTTTGTTATTTTGCATGCACCTTTCCAATTTTCTCCATTGCATGTTTTTCTCTCCTTTGTCAAAATGCCCATGTACATCTGGGTTTATTTCTGGGCTCTCAATTCTGTTCTTTTGGTCTGTGTGTCTCTTCCTACATTCCCTTTCTCTACCCTAATATCTTTCTATCCACTGCAATGATGTTTAAAATTTATTCCTATTTTTATATCTTTATTAGTCTGTAGCTTCAATACTTTCCTTTTAGGTCACATATTAAATTTAGTGATATCTTCAGATGAGAGCCAAAAACAAGAATCAAAAGTTCTGGAGAGGAGAGAGCATAAAATAAGAAATTTTGCCAATTGTAACACTGCAAAATAAGTCATTGTCACTAAGCAGCCATAGTAAAAATGTTTTTAATGTATTGGGATTATTTTGAATGATATATAAATAATGCATTTATGTTAATAGTAGTATTAATGTTCTGGCCAAGATAACAAGCCCAGAGTCAAAGACAACTCAGATTGGGATATGAGTTTAAAATTCCTTTATGAGGATCATCATCATCATATTCATATAATAGTATCCTGATAAATGTTCTCTATAGTTGTTCATCTTTCTGCTAAGTTGTGAGCAATTAACTGCATCAAACTAAATTTGAGATTGAATATACTTAAACAAAACTGACTTGGTGATTGAGGAAAGGGTTTACTATGCTTACAGCCCAGCGACAGTGATCACACCCAGATGAATAAGAAATGCTGTCAGGTTAAAAGAGACAACAGGAGCATGGTTCAGCCCAGAAAAAAGCAATACTTAATTTAAGAAGGAGTCCAAGTCTAAACTTTCACAGAAGCACTAGGAAGGGGAGAGTTGAGGTTAATATTATCTGGTGAATCTCAAGCCAGTCAGTAGGCTGCATAAAGACAGAGTATCAGTTGGGCCCAAGAGAATGTTTAAGAGCTAAAAGACTGGAAGGAGAGACCATTTGTAAATTTAGTTGGTCCAGAAAGAAAATCTGAGTTTCTTTTATAAATGCGTAGATTCATTGGGAGTTTTTCTACATCATTTTACTATCAGAGAGCACTTATGTTCTGAGGATAGATGCTAGTTCCTATAGTTAAAAGGTATCACTGCTCATAGTTTTAGAAACCAGAGCAAAGCAACTGTTGGGAGTCCTATATTTGACACAGGGGAGGACAGGAATCTTTGTTTTAGAGGAGAAATTTCACCTTTCTTTATTGACAACCATATACAAGGGTACCTGGATCTGATATTCTGCTTGTTTTAGAGGAGAAATTTCACCTTTCTTTATTGACAGCCATATAAGGACAAGGGTACCTGGATCTGATATTCCGTACCAGGAGCTGATGAGACTAAGAAAGTAAAAGAGACAACAATGATTCCTTCATCTTTCTGCTAAGAATACACATATATTTTTCTGGTGTGATCTGAGTGAATAAGATTAACACTCTGACCCAAACTTCCCCTGCCCCCAGCCACATATTGCCTAATATTCTACGCAATATATTATTAAATATTTTATTTAATCATCATGATGACTCTGGGGCAGAATCTGCACATTATTTTACATGAGGGAACTAAGTTGTAAAGAGAAGAGGCATTTTTTCCAAGGTCATCTGTCTAATAAGTGGCAAAGTTTGAACGTGAACCTTGCTTTGAGAGTTTTAGATCCCATCTTTCTCATGATTTGGCTCTAGAAGCAAGTCTACTATTCATACCTTAGCAATTTTCCTTCTTCTTGACTCTCCTGCTATTGTCTAGGTAGTCCTGCTTCAGAGATGATGAGAAAGAAGCTTTATACAAAGACTTGCTCTTCTTGGATGCTGAGTGGCATAGCCCCACTTTCATCTTGAAAATTTACATCTTTCCTCCATTTTCATTCTCTCACTCATCACTCTGGGCCAACTCTATGGCAAGACATATAAGAACATCTCCAGAGATAAGCCCGGTATTATTCTGCATACTGAAACAGACTTCCATTCCTTTAAGTCCATTCCACGAACAAGGACTGCATTCCAGTTCTTAATAACATTATCCTCATCCCCAATGCCATTATATAATTAGAATGAGCTGTAACAGCCTTGACCAAGAGTTTTCTTCTCAAGAAATTATGTAAGTGTCTATGTACCAGAGATACTGTTTTGTTTTGGGAGGCAAAATTATGCTCAGAGACTGAGATTGTCTTTGTCAATAATTTATTTAACACAGGTTCACTGCGGGAAGTGTAATAACTTCATAAGCAAATAGCATACAGGATAATGCCTCGTAAGAAGCCAAAAAGAAATAACAAACTCCAAAGCAATGAACGATTCATTACACTGTTGGTCCAGGCAAGGGAAATGAAAGGAATAGAGTTCAAATTTTGTTGAGGTGAACCTTTCTAAGAGTTGGTACTAGGGAGAGACTGCTTAGCTGAAAGCTGAAGTCCTGCTGCAAGTGCAAATGTAAAAGTCCCTTGTTGCCGGAGCCTGTTGCTATGAAACTATGGTGTCTGTGTTGCCAAGCAAGTTGTTCTCCTTCATGGGGCTCCTGCATGATTTTCACCACTGCTGGCCAAAGAGTCACTTTTACTGCAGCCAAAGCTAATGCCCCAAAGGTCTTAGGGAGAGCTACGTAGATCAGCAAAGGGTAGTTTTGCCCAGACCAAAAAGATAACTTCTGTTTCGTTTTCAGAGCTTCTCCTGTATTTGCTGTTTCTTAAAAATAACCAGCTCAAAATAATCCCTATGCCAAAGAGGCATATTCTGGGATGGTACATTCTGCTCCCCTTCCATGGTCTTTAAGATATCTTCAGTTTTAACAGGGCCTTCCTGGTGATTGCTTTAAATGTTTTAAGTATTGTTTCATCATCCAGAGTATCTTTATCCTAAAATCTAACTTATAGCTTCCAAATCCCAGGTAGAGTATACCTTAGGTGGAATCCACTTCTGGAATCTCCACCCTGATAGAGAAGTGTCAAGGCTGTTCCCTGTGTGTCCCCATGGTAATGACATCAAAGGTTTTATCACAGGTGGCTAAGAACAACAGCTCTGTTCATGTTATTCTCTCCAACTGGGTTAAGCTGTTGAAGGGCAGGAATCTTCTCTCATTCTTTGTTGTTGTTGCCCTGATATCTAAGAGAATATTGAATGATATATAGATATGTGTTGACTCAATAGGAATATTTCAATTCAGCATATGGTGTAGGCTTCTGAGAAACACTCAATTCTCAGAGATGCGATATGGCATTGTCAGAAGTGTCCCTGCAGAAGGAAGCAAGGCAATGGCAGCGTGTTTACTTGAGACATTTCCAGGGGGTTACCATCAAGCAGGGGCATCTGTACTCCATATCCTGACATCAATAAAAGGAGAGGACACTGTGTGGGCTGTGACACTCTACGGATAGGTTTTGAATGGTTGTTAATAAAGACCTTCAATAATTACCAATACGTGCTCACTGGGCATTCTTGTAAATAACTCACTTTCTAGGAACATGTTTGTCAATAAAAACCTTGCAGGAATGCAGCAGGTACATTGATTTGCCTGGGGCCTGGCCTCTTTCCTTTCTGCAGAGATTTATAGAATACTACCCATGAGGTCTTGTCAATGAGGTCCTTCAGCCAACACCAGTCACCTTGCTGAGTAAATGAGGAAGAAAGGACAAAGTCTCCAGGATCCATCTTATTAGGCACAGTAACATAAGGAAAGCTTCAGGAAATGCTTCTTTGGGCTCACTAGTTGAAGGAAAGGTCTGTTTTTAAAGTGAAAAGGTCTACACGGAGTGATATTATCAGACTTGTTCAGCTGAGTCTTGTTTGGCAAAACACTGCTTTCTGCATCACAATGATCTCAGTCACTCTCAGACAACAGTGTGGTGATTTCAGGGTGGGGAAAGGTGGAGGAGGGTATGGGGAGATAGAAGCTGATGAAAGGAGACTTGGCTTGGGGTGGTGGACATACAATACAATGTACAGATGATGTGTGTAGAATTGTGCACCTGAAACCTGTATAATTTTGTTAACCAGTGTCACCCCAATAAATTCAATAAAAAGGAAAAAAAGAAATAAGGGGTAGATCAAATTTAATGAGGAGGCTGTCCTATGTTGTGGTGTCTCCCAGTATGTTTTTCTGAAGTGTGTTAGAATTTCCACCTGATATTGCCACCTTGAAGGGCAAGTTTTAGTTAGCTTCAGAACCAGGTAAATTCAGGATCTGAAAAATTATGTGAATTCCCATGAGCAGCTCCTGAGTTCACTCTAAAACAGTGGTTCTCAACCTTCCTAATGCCGTGACCCTTTAATACAGTTCCTCATGTTGTGGTGACCCCCAACCATAAAATTATTTTTGTTGCTACTTCATAACTGTAATTTTGCTACTGTTATGAATCGTAATGTAAATATCTGATACGCAGGATGTATTTTCATTGTTACAAATTGAACATAATTAAAGCATAGTGATTAATCACAAAAACAGTATGTAATTATATATGTGTTTTCTGATGGTCTTAGGCGACCCCTGTGAAAGGGTGGTTCAACCCCCAAAGAGGTCATGACCCACAGGTTGAGAACCGCTGCTCTAAAATCTAAGAAATTAGGCTTCCTTACAGACTAAAAATATTTTGAGTGTTCCTAGAAACTACTCCTTCCTTCACAAAGAGCTATTGATTCAGATAATTTGGGGCTCCATCCACAGAGAAGAGTCTGATAAGACCTTCACTTTGAAGGTGCTACAATTGCATCTCCATCTGAGAGTCCAGCATCTGATTTAAGCTGTGAAAAGGGGAAGTTTAAGCTGTTCCTCAAAGTCAAGATGAAGTGGATGTGGTTGACTGTGTCAGTTCCCCTGTCTTTGAAGAGGAACTCAGCATTACCTCCAGTCAGAGGAATACACACACACACACACACACACACACACACACACACACACACACACAACTTCTCTAAGTCAACTGACTCCCAAAAGGCTTTTTTCTTCGTTCTTAACACGGATTTACCACCATTGCAGCTGCTTAACATTTTGCAGGTTGGTGTTTCACTTTATCCCCCTCCTTTCCATTCCCTGTTTGAAAAATAACTCTGTATTTTAAATATTTTAGACTCGGCAGCAGTAAATGTTTTCAGGCTTTAGATCACACCGTCACTGCTAGAGAGGAAGAGTTGAAGACAGCTGTGGTGCCAAATTTCAAGAAAAAAAGGAAAAGAAAAAAATAGCAAATCCTTGTTTGTTAGGCTGTCACCAAACATCACTGGGAATCCGTCCCACTTGTGCATGGAAACTCCTATTGTGGAGTCTGAAAAAGGAAAGCTTAGGATTTTCTAGGAGAAAAAGAGATCATATTTTCTAGCTAGAGAATAGAAGCATGTGAATTGCTTTCTGAGAAGGTTTGTAGGGAAAAATAAATAACTCTAAGAAGAATGGTGTGTTTATTATGGTGTTATTATCAAGATTTCAGAACAGGCCCTGGCTCCTGTTGCTTAGTTGGTTGGGTGCCTTCCCATGCACCAAAAGGTTGCTGGTTCAATTCCTGGGCAGGGCACATGCCGAGGTTTGGGGCTCAATCCCCAGTAGGGGTTGTGCAGGAGGCAGCTGATTGCTATTTCTCTCTCCTATCAATGTTTCTCTCTCTCCCTCCCACTCCTCTCTCTCTAAAAGTCATTAAAACATCTTTTTAAAAAATTTCAAAAACAGTGAGGGAGACTGAAGAACTCAATTTAGGCAGCAATTGTCGTTTAGTGGACATTTATTTTAAACCCAGAATTGTTGTTTTTCAAACAAAGATCAAGGAAGAGAAAGGTTCTCCTGACATATGTTGGGGAGGAAAATTTTCCTATGCCTCACAGAGGTTCTTTGGATGGTCTAATAATCAAATAGACATGAGGCAAACTAACAGGGGAAAATTCAATTTAATTTCATACATACAAGAACCACCCCCCACCAGTGGTTCTCAATCTTCTGGCCCTTTAAATACAGTTCCTCATGTTGTGACCCAACCATAAAATTATTTTCATTGCTACTTCATAACTACTGGTATGAATCATAATGTAAATATCTGATGTGCAGGATGGTCTTAGGCGACCCCTGTGAAAGGGTCCTTCGACCGCCAAAGGGGTCACGACCCACAGGTTGAGAACCGCTGCCCCAGACACACACACACACACACACACACACACACGAGAGGTTCCAAGACAGAACGTTAAAATAAGGTACACATGCTATCATCTTGAGCCAAGGAATGGGATAGGGGCCTAGAGCTTCAGGGGGTTGAGGGGTAGGATAATTTACAGGATGATAAGGAAAGCAGATGTTCAGTAATTAGGTATTCTCCCGGCCATACAGATAGGACATAAAATTTTATTTCTGATAATAGCTCCTTATGGGCAAGGCTCACAATTTAAATTCTTTAAGGGAGAGGTAAAAGCAGTTTCTTGAGCCTGTATGGTCTTCATTGCCTTTAGTTTGAAATAATCCACATGGGGAGGCCTGTTCTGAGCCCCTTCATATACATGAGATAAATCAGCCTGCCTTCCCCAAACCTCCTGCTGGCAAATGCTGTGCTTCCCTCTCTCAACTCTCAGTTTGTGTGAGTGGGAAATGAAGAGCAAGGCAAGATCTCCCCCTGCTTCCGGCTCATTTTCCCTGTATAAGCAAAAGTCTCACCTTCATTTTCTTGGTTCTTTGAAAACAAAAAAAATTAAGAAAATGTCATGGCCACCATACCTAGTGGGAAATCACTCAAGTTGAACTTGTCATCCTCTTAATCCACTTATAATGATAGAGCGCTGATTTGTACATCTAATTACTGAAGCCTCATTATTGCTGCACTGAAATCAACGTGGCACCTTCAAATATGCACCTTCCCAGGAATGAGACCCACCCGTCATTCCCCCTCGCCCGACCTTAGTGGCAAGCTCATGTCCAGTCTTACTCAGAAGCAAGCTTTGTCAGAGATTCAAAGTCATCCTTTCAGGCACCTGCACTTGTCAGCGCATGCCTAAAACCAGCTCTGTGAGGTGGTAGGTAATGAAGTTTGGCTTCACAAGTGGAAATTACTAATTTATTAGTGTTCTTTGAGGTGGGAAACAGGCATGTGGGTAAAGAGAAACCCATAGATGCATTCTACAAAGTCTTTACAAAAGCACTTTTGAAAATGTTCCACACCATGGATCACTAATAAATATAAAAGCTGTATTCTTGGGATGGGGGAGTACTCTTTGATCTGAGAAAATGAACTGGCTTAAGAGATAAAAATAAAATGCTCAGAATTTATATAATTTTTGTTTGTATAGAAAAAAAACTAGAAGGGGGAAATAATTGGGCTTCTTGGGATTAGTATTATGATGCATAATGTTTAACATGCTTATTGCATGATATTTATCATTTTGACTCTTAAATGTTTTGACCCAGTAGGTCAGACACATGACCCAGAAATCTGTGCTTTAAATTCATAACTCACAGTCTTATACTTATGGCTAATTTGCTATATGCCATACACTACTGAAAACTTTTCATGAAGAAACCTTATTATTCCTTATAACAACCCCAGGAAATATTACAATGTTCCTTTTACAGAGTAAGAAACTGAGGCATAGAAAAGTTGAATGATTTCTCTAAAATCACAGTGAGTGGCACAGCTACAAGTATAGATAAAAAGGTGTTTTCATTGATGACCTAGAAGAAGAAAATGGACAACATTGTTGATCGTTTGCTAAAAATGCTGCTTCTCTTTGCAGCTCTTCTTCAAAAGGACATAAGTATAGTGACTCCTATTGGACGTAGTAGTTCACTTACTCACAGACTTAGTTTTATTCAAGTTTAAGAAAATATTTCTTGGCTTTCATTGACTTTTTGCTTTATTGCTCTTTTGGGAATGTGTAGTCCTATGGGTAAGAAGGCATTAATGGTATGAAAGGACAAAATAGCAACAGATTACTGGTTTTCCTCTTCTCTATTCCTGGTCAGAGATCTGTGCCCCTTTTCTTTTCGGCTTTGGGTGTGTGTGTGTGTGTGTGTGTGTGTGTGTGTGTGTGTTCAAAAAGAGTCAAGCAACTCCATGGATTTATAGAGGCTTAGCAGAAAGAAATAATGGAGTAAGAACAGAAAATGTGGATTCATTTTTTAAAGAGCACCTAAAGGAGAAGAAATGCCAAAATCAGATATTTAATGCAATGGACCAAACACTGGGGGAAGCTGAGATTAAGACTGAACAGAGCTGTCTTGATTTTCTAACAAGTATCTTAACAACTCCCAGTGAGGGTGGGATGTGAGAGTGGAAGCTGAAGGTAGAGCCACAGTATTGTAATGAATGATTTCAGGCTGAGTTCAATGGAGCAAAATTAAGTTTGTGCTACGTCCTGCTTGTTGTTGGCTGCAAGTTATCTGAAAGGGCAGAAACTACAAGATTTCCATTTACTAGTGAATTTATATTGCTGTGTAATTGTCTTGATTGTCAACTGTTATATAGGTGTTTCATATGAGTGTCTTTCCTTAGCAGTAAGATTGGAAGCTTATAAAAACAAAGAGTAACATTTGCTATTCTCTATGCTGTTTGACACTTAGCAAAGGACTGGGCATTGAGAATTTAATTTAATTTAATTAACTATATTAAACCAATGCATCTTCAACCTGCTCCTTGTTTGTTTTTGTGATCGAAAAGGGATGCATCTAATATTGTGTTATTCAATTTAAGGTTTCAACTTTTTTTTTCATTTGCTTGACAAAGTTGAGCGAGAGAAAATGCAGCCTGTACAACATATCAAACATTGATGTTGCCTTCACATACACGTACACTTTCATAAAAGCAAGTCTTGTACTTCAGAACTGTCATTGTGCCTTTATCAAATGGGTTAGTACCTAAAATAATAAATACTCTTTGAAAGAATTTCTCATTAAACAAAGAAAAACCTATAGCCGATGTGAGCACAAAAAGCTTGCATCATAATTTTTTATGGAGATCCCAAATTCCATGAATACTTTGTACCCAAATGCCTATTCATGGAAAACAAGGGCATTGATCTGTGTTTAAAACAAGGAAAAATATCTCTAGAGAATAAATATCTCTAGAGTCTAGCACATTTATTAATGCCCCAATGAAATAAGCAATCTGAACAGTTTAGCACGATTATGTGTTTCCATAGCATAGCGGATTTATTCTAACATTTTCCCACCTGGAAAAACTGGGTTCAAGTGTCTTCGGCAATGGCAAAGCAACATTGCGTCTCCTCAGAATGTCATGCCACTCTCAGAGCAATCCTATACTTGCAGGAATGGGGCTGGGTGGTGGTGGTGGTGGCAGTAGTGATTGTAAAGGTTCTGGTGTAGAAATTGCAGATGGAGAGCGGGGCTCTGGGCATGGAAGTGGAGAGGAGCGGAAAGGAGCCTGGAGAAAAGGCTGTCATATTTGCTCAGAAGAACCGCCAAATCAGAGAGCAGAGAAGATTTCATTGGAGGAACGCCTTCACCAGCAATTAATCCTGTCATACTGCAAGAAAATTGTAAATGTTCTCTCCAGAAACTGTCCGCCCATTGCAGCTAATGGAACACACACGCACGAAGGGACCCGCTCTCCTGCTCTACACCAAAGGCGCCCGGCGCAGAGACCCGCTCCAGCGAGCGCACGCGCGCGCGCACACACACAAACACACACACGCGCGCACACACACGCACGGACACACACGCACACGCGCCAGCCTGAGGGTTGGCCAGAGTCTTGCAACCGCAGATTCCGCTAGCAAATAGCCACAGGCACCCTGAAGTCGGTGTTGCCGCTACTCTGATCACTACTTTCCCAAGCACTTTGGTGAAGAAATGCATCCCGCCCAGCTCGCCGGTCCATGCAGGTCTCGGTTCTATTCTGTTCTCCAGACTCGTCATCTTCCTGAAAGCCAGGCTCCAAAGTCCTTTTTGCTTTTCCTTGGGTGGTTTGGTGTGGAGGGCGGGGGCAGCGTCAGTTTCACTTCAATCTAAGCCGCCGAGGGGTTCCCGACTGGCCGAGGGACTGGGACCCCTGTGATGTGCGCGACTCTGGCGGCGCGCGCCGGA
>NW_005370857.1:1012638-1014439 GCF_000412655.1 Myotis brandtii | reverse complement strand
GCCAGCTGCACCGAGGAAGTCGCACTCCGGGGAGGTAGCTGGAGCCAAACCCGCAGCAGGTAAGAGCGCCGCGCCTCCCAGCTCTCAGCCTGCCTGCGCCGGGGCCCTGGCACAGCGGGGTCCCTCCCGATCTCCAGAACCGGGTGCGGAGGGCTCGGGGTTGGGAAACTGGCCGAGGGTCCCCCACAAGTGCAGATTCTCAAAAGGAAACTTTGGCTCCTGGGGCTTGGAGGGCCGAAGGGAGCGATGGCGGGTCTGGCAGGAAGGGGCAGACGAGGCACCGCGCGGGGCAGGCTGTGATTCCGCGGGTCACTGAGTCCCGCGGAAGGTAGAAGGCAGCCTGGGAGCCGCGCCTGCCAGGGCACCGCTGCCTCTTCCAGCCCGACACCCCTCCACTGTCACCCGACTCCCTCCCGCTCCCCGAGATGCCTTCACTGAAAAGACAGGGAGATCTTCGCCTTCTCCTACCCCTCACGGTCCTTCCTGCCTGGATTGCCACGTCTTCCAGGCGTTTGGGGTGGGGGCCCAGTTCGCCAAGGCTATGCACCGTACTCAGGTTCCGCCCTGTGGTGCCGCGGTTCGTGGACCATGGCCAAGGGCCAGGGGGACAAGCATGAGCGAATGGTCCCAGGACAGAGGAGGGGGAAGCCTTGTGCAACCCCGTCCCAGTTCAGCTCCGCAGAGCATATAGGCTTGGGGACAGGGGCTCAGCCCAGAGCTCCAGAGGTC
This sequence comes from Myotis brandtii, assembly GCF_000412655.1. NCBI lineage: Eukaryota > Metazoa > Chordata > Mammalia > Chiroptera > Vespertilionidae > Myotis > Myotis brandtii. The sequence goes on along the minus strand of NW_005370857.1, from coordinate 1,013,710 downwards.
CAAGACAGTGCCGGGCATCGCCAACACCCGCCTCACGATGGGCCCTTGGCAGCCCGGCGGGGCTCTGGTGCTGGATAGGGGCGACTTCACTCCTGATGTCCCTGGCGGTCCGCACCTGCGGACCTGAGCGATCGCGAGTGTCTTCTGGCTCGCGGAACCCGCGAGACGCGGTCCGAGCCCGCGCGGGGTGGATCGCGCACACATTCCACCTTTGAGCCCGGCCCGCAGCCCCTGGGGCGCCCTCAGAGGGGTAGGAGGAAGCTCACCTAGGGGAGCTCTCAAGAGGTGAAGATTCCCCCCGAATTACGGACACAGAGAGAGCGGCACACACTCCTGCCTCAGTTCCCTCAGCTTCCCTTCAGGGTCCCCATCTCTTTCTCTCCCCTCCTGCGTCGCCAGTCCTCCAGGCTGCCTTGAGCCACAAAACCGCCCAACCGAACTCACCAACCCCAGGTCATGAGACCAGGCTGTTGCCTGTATGGAAATGTCACCTCGGTGCAGAGGTGGGGGGAGAGCAGAGAAATAGAGATAGACGCGGAGGGCAAGAAGACCTGCCTGCAGACATCTCACCCGAGCTGCCCTCAGGTGTCCTGAAGTTAGTTCACAGCCCGCCCGGCACCTCTGTGACTGAGGCCACCTAGGGTCACCCGTCTGCCTGCCCAGGCGTGGCCAGCCCAGCGAAAGCACGGTGCTTCCCAGCCCTCCAGCTCCGGAATCTCCCACACTGACTCTCTAGTTCCCCTTCATCTTCTCTCTGCAGTCTGTTTGGTTTGTCTGGCTTTCTTGCTCTTTTTCTTAGCGCTGGGGGGCGGTGGGTACCTGGCAGCCAGCCTTGTGGTGTGTCCGTCCCCCAGCACACGCAGCAAGCCACACAGACACAGGTCCCCACGCTCTACCGCACACCGCCCGCGCTCCAGCGGGCAGTCCGCAGTCTGGGCTTCACAGAGCCTCACGCCCGCCCGTGTCCAGGGCCAAGGTCAGGGTCATGGCCACCGCCTCAGTTCCGCAGAGGACCGAGCCGGAGGAGAACGGAGCCAACCCCGACTCCAAAAAAAAAAAAAAAAAAAATCGT
>NW_005370857.1:1001607-1012377 GCF_000412655.1 Myotis brandtii | reverse complement strand
GATCTCCAGAACCGGGTGCGGAGGGCTCGGGGTTGGGAAACTGGCCGAGGGTCCCCCACAAGTGCAGATTCTCAAAAGGAAACTTTGGCTCCTGGGGCTTGGAGGGCCGAAGGGAGCGATGGCGGGTCTGGCAGGAAGGGGCAGACGAGGCACCGCGCGGGGCAGGCTGTGATTCCGCGGGTCACTGAGTCCCGCGGAAGGTAGAAGGCAGCCTGGGAGCCGCGCCTGCCAGGGCACCGCTGCCTCTTCCAGCCCGACACCCCTCCACTGTCACCCGACTCCCTCCCGCTCCCCGAGATGCCTTCACTGAAAAGACAGGGAGATCTTCGCCTTCTCCTACCCCTCACGGTCCTTCCTGCCTGGATTGCCACGTCTTCCAGGCGTTTGGGGTGGGGGCCCAGTTCGCCAAGGCTATGCACCGTACTCAGGTTCCGCCCTGTGGTGCCGCGGTTCGTGGACCATGGCCAAGGGCCAGGGGGACAAGCATGAGCGAATGGTCCCAGGACAGAGGAGGGGGAAGCCTTGTGCAACCCCGTCCCAGTTCAGCTCCGCAGAGCATATAGGCTTGGGGACAGGGGCTCAGCCCAGAGCTCCAGAGGTCCAAGACAGTGCCGGGCATCGCCAACACCCGCCTCACGATGGGCCCTTGGCAGCCCGGCGGGGCTCTGGTGCTGGATAGGGGCGACTTCACTCCTGATGTCCCTGGCGGTCCGCACCTGCGGACCTGAGCGATCGCGAGTGTCTTCTGGCTCGCGGAACCCGCGAGACGCGGTCCGAGCCCGCGCGGGGTGGATCGCGCACACATTCCACCTTTGAGCCCGGCCCGCAGCCCCTGGGGCGCCCTCAGAGGGGTAGGAGGAAGCTCACCTAGGGGAGCTCTCAAGAGGTGAAGATTCCCCCCGAATTACGGACACAGAGAGAGCGGCACACACTCCTGCCTCAGTTCCCTCAGCTTCCCTTCAGGGTCCCCATCTCTTTCTCTCCCCTCCTGCGTCGCCAGTCCTCCAGGCTGCCTTGAGCCACAAAACCGCCCAACCGAACTCACCAACCCCAGGTCATGAGACCAGGCTGTTGCCTGTATGGAAATGTCACCTCGGTGCAGAGGTGGGGGGAGAGCAGAGAAATAGAGATAGACGCGGAGGGCAAGAAGACCTGCCTGCAGACATCTCACCCGAGCTGCCCTCAGGTGTCCTGAAGTTAGTTCACAGCCCGCCCGGCACCTCTGTGACTGAGGCCACCTAGGGTCACCCGTCTGCCTGCCCAGGCGTGGCCAGCCCAGCGAAAGCACGGTGCTTCCCAGCCCTCCAGCTCCGGAATCTCCCACACTGACTCTCTAGTTCCCCTTCATCTTCTCTCTGCAGTCTGTTTGGTTTGTCTGGCTTTCTTGCTCTTTTTCTTAGCGCTGGGGGGCGGTGGGTACCTGGCAGCCAGCCTTGTGGTGTGTCCGTCCCCCAGCACACGCAGCAAGCCACACAGACACAGGTCCCCACGCTCTACCGCACACCGCCCGCGCTCCAGCGGGCAGTCCGCAGTCTGGGCTTCACAGAGCCTCACGCCCGCCCGTGTCCAGGGCCAAGGTCAGGGTCATGGCCACCGCCTCAGTTCCGCAGAGGACCGAGCCGGAGGAGAACGGAGCCAACCCCGACTCCAAAAAAAAAAAAAAAAAAAAAAATCGTAGGACAACAGAAAAAGCCTGAGAAAAACTCGAATTTGGGTTGGGGGTAGGATGGGGGGAGGTTCTAGGGGAGAAAGACTGGCCCTCCAGCTGCATGGAGCAGCTTTAAGAGACTGGTGCTGGGTGCCCTGCCTCTGCCCCCCCTCCCCTCCCACCAGGCCTCAGGCCAGAGCCCAGCCTTGGTGGGCAGCCTCTCTCCTGCCACTCAGGGAAGTCCAGATGGTTGGTTCCTCGGGCGGACCAGCAGCTCACTGCATTCCTGGCCATTCTGCTTTACCTGAATGGAGAGTTGCTGAAGGTGAGGTAGTTCTAAACTCTCTCAACCCCGCAAAGGCCATGCTTCTGTTCTTTTGTTGGCAATCTGGTTGTGTATGTATACATAGTACTGAGAAGCACATGGCACATTTTCATTGATAAGCAAATAATAAGGGTGATGATACAGTTTGAAACTACAATTAGGAGTGTGTGTGTGTGTGTGTGAGATATCTTTGGGGCCTTCACAACAAGGGCATTGATGTGTGTGTGTGTGTGTGTGTGTGTGTTTTATCTTTGGGGCCTTCACAACAAGGGCATTGATAATCATAGAAGTAAACCAGTTGTTGTGGCCAGTGACGGGTTTCACATTGGGAACTGCATTCGGCTGCAATTCAGAGGGTGGACTTTGAGACTCTTGTCAAGTGAGTGGAAGAATTTTGTGCTGAAAGTGTCACAGCTCTGCGGGTATTGGCAGCTAAGAACCTCAAGAAGCAGTAAGTTCATGCCAGATGAATTTTTATTGTTATCACTGTTATTAGTAATGTGTTCAGGTTGTGGCAGAGATAAGAAGATTCTATGGACTCTACACGCTTTACTGGGTTAAACAATTATGCCCGTGAAAACTGAAAAATAAAACTTGACCCTGAAAAGGCATAACAATTCCAGCCACATCCACTTACTGTTTTAAAACTCTGAGTGAGGTGGGAGTGGGGAGAGTCCTGGGACCCCAAATTCAGGGTGTGCTTCCTGACAGATGCTTGGTTTTCTTTCCAATGCAATAAATGCGTGTTTATGTAAGTGTGCCTGAGGGTGTCCGGAGGGGGATTGGAGTGAGGAAATAGGTGGATTTTTATATTCCTGTCATAGTTCAAGTTCAAGAGAACCCAAAGGGCCTGCTTATGGTTCTCAAGTGACTTCAGGGGTGGAGGTGGAAGAGACTGGCAGTCACACAGAAGTACAGGTCCCTTTGGCATGGTCCCCACAGTCTGTCAACTTGGGGGGTCAGCTAGTGCTATTTTCACATTAAAAAATTACGTTGCTTTGAATGTGACTCTATGCCCTTCTTTGCCCAGATAACCCCCAACTGCAAGCAGGTGGATGTAAATTCAGTGGGAATTTTCTAATTTCAGTTCCAGGGTAGCCAGCTCTTAGGTTCAAGGACACAGAAGGGAGAGGGGTGGCTCCAGAGGTGAGAAGAAAACAGCAGTTTGCAGCCTGCTGGCCGGTGGGGGAGGCCTGGAGGGCAAGTCAGGGGAGGGGGAGAGGTGGGCTGATTAGGGAGCACATGCCTCTCTGACCCACAGCCCTGAACAACGTAAAATCAAGTAGAAAAGATGAAGAGAGGACAGTAGAATAAGAGGAAATGAAGAGGAAATGGGAGAAAGAAAGAAAAAAATAAAGAAAGGTAGGAACCTGTGGGTATACTATTAACAGGCACAAGTGCTGGGTTCAGCCTCCATCACCGGAGTTAGTCCTTGTTTGGGGTATGCCTGGGAGAAAGTGCCTATAACTGTCTAAACCTGACCACTCTAGCCCCACTCTTAATCTTACCTTAGTCTTTCTTCCCTTTACTCCGTAGGATCAAGAGAGAAACATTTTGTTATCCAGTTGCTCTAAAGAACTGGTTTTCTTCACTTAAACTGATATTGGAAGTGGTTGCCCATTTTATGATGTGGACTCTGTGTGATTTTCCTCAGGGGCCACCTATATATCAAACACTGTCAATATCCTCTTTGTGGCTGTCAACATCTGGCTGTCAGTCCCTATCACCTGCCCCCACTTTGCCTATCTTTGGTTCATGGAGCAAGTGTTGGGACTGCTTTCATTAGAGGGCATTGGGGCAAGGCCACTGATTACATACACCCAAGCTCAGCTGGGTCACGTGGTGGCAATTTTAGGAGTGTGTGTTTTGTGTGATGCAAAGAAAACAGGTCATTCCCCTTAGAAATGCATTTTTAAAGAGTGTGTTCAAAGTCCCTGTCACTGTCCTAAGTACCTTACATGTATTATGTTATCTGTTCTGCCCCCACTGTTTACAACAGTATCTGGCACATCTTAGGTTAAGTATTTGTTCAATGTGTGAATGGGTGAATCAGTTTTCTCATTTTATCATCGCAACAAACCTATGAAATAGATGTTATTTTTCCCATTTTACAAACGAGGAAACCAGAGTTCAGGGGTAAGGACCCCAAATCACACAGCTAGTAACTTGCTGCCTCCTGCTGTGCTGCTTGGCTCCATTAATTGTTGTAACACTGTTTGCCCTGTGTTTGGGAAATCAAAACTGTTCAGAGTTTGATGATGTTCTCCCCCTCCTTTTAATTCGATTGTGCATATTCGTGTGGTATCCCCTCCACCCTAACTGAGAAAGATTCAGAGCCAACTAGATTCTTAGTTGCCGCAACATGCTTGTTGGGATTAAAGTGTTTGCCGCTGGCAAAGGAAAATGAGGGCACCAAAATTGCCTTAAATTTTGGCAGATGCTATTTCTACCTATAGCTTTACTGAGATTTTCTTTGTCTGGTGCAAAAAGATAAAAGAGAATTTTTATATCTTCCAGTTGTTAATGTACAAACATCCAAACCTGTAAAAATTTTTTGTGAGTTTATTTGAGCCAAACTGTTGACAATTACCGGGGAACAGAATCTCAACGGATTGGGATAATGCTCCGGAGAATGACAGTTCTTCACGTGTTTTATACATTACAATCAAAGGAGGAGACATAAGTGGGTTACATGAAATCCACTGGTGATAGATTAGGGAGGCGGGAGAAAGCAAAGGGGTGGGGGGACCTCTGGAATTGGATAAAAAGTAAAATGATAGATACATGCTTCTTTTACTTAGGTGGGTGCAGGATAGTTAACAGTCAACAATTAACATGATAACAATCACAATGGAGGAATTTATAGTATTTGGTTGTGCCCTGAGGGATCCAGAAAAAGGGAAGTTACAAGTTACCCTGACATTTCATGAGGATGTTATCTTAGGTGCAAAAAGACAATAGGCTCAGTTCAGGTAAAGATTGACCTTTATCAGGGAAGATACTGGTCTAAGACATGACTACCCACTATAAACTGCTTTTAGTTAAAGTTCTAATTTCAGACCATCCTTTGTGGTTACTGTAGGTCTTTGAGTTTGCAAAACTGCCACACAGGCCTTCCCTGAGCTAGTCAGGTTAGCATGTGGCCTTTTTTTTGTGTGTGTGTGTCCACGCAGTTTAACTCATAATTTGTGTTGTTGAAGTGGATGGAGAAGCTTTTCCAACGTGATGCCTAACCAAGAACTGCATACATCCCAACCTCCAGCCTAGCCCTGTATTCATTTTCCCTTGCTGAATGAGTGCTTCTTTCTTAATTAAGATTGCTGGTACTTAAGGGTCTGAACTTCAAGGGCAGCTTTTCGTTTTTGTTAGAGTTTTTAGCCACCTTTGCTTTGAAAGACATAATGTGATTTTGGGGAACTGCTATTAGCAAAGGGTGAGATAGATTCTGGTTGGTTTGCGTGCTTCCACACTTTATATATTCTTGTCTTACTTTATTTCGTTTCCAGTCTTCCTCCCTCCCCCCTACATGTACAAGATCCTTCTTTCATACTGTGACCTAAATATACAATCATCTTAACTGGTGCTGTTACCATGGTAATGTTTTATGGTAGATAAGGGTACACATTAAAAAGTCAGTTTCTTTCATTAGGAATGGAATTCCTTCTCTCTTTCCCTCGCCCAAATCCAGGCTTTCACAGAATGATGCCCTCTGGTGTTCAGTAACAGGAAGCACATGACTTTGGATAGGGCAAAACCCGTTTTTAAAACTTTGAATTTCAATTAAAACTTGAAACGGACAAAAGCAAGAAGACTTTTAATTAGTATATTTTTAAGCAGAGAGATTAGTAGAAGACATTCCTTGCCTAGGCTTATTAAGAGTGGTTTACTGTGTAGAATTCTAAAAAGTTACGGGAAAGGAGAGATTTTTATACCCTTAAGTATTTAACATTGTTGTGAAAATATTCCTATAGCAGACAAAGATATTCTATTGAGATATTTCTGGAAGAAGACACTCATGAAATTTTTTTATGTTTAAATGTTTAAAACTTTAAGATGGAAGTATTTTGTTCTAAAGTGGGAATGTTTTTCTCCTATATCCTATATATTTTATGTATAATATAATTTTATATTATATTGTACATAATTTGTTGCTGATTTGTTATAGGAGAAACTTGGAAGTTTACTTTATATTATTGTGTGAACAGTAATATCAATTTATACATTATTATTGATCACAAATTACATGACAAATTGGAAGTGAGGTTGATCTGCTATAAACATGTCTTCCTTCTTCCTCACTCCAGGTCTACTGTCTCTGTCTGAGATATCACTAAGGCAAACCTGTCTCTGAGACGCTGTCTAGAATCCATTCCCATCTCCATCCACACACCTTCTTCAGACGGTAGCATCTCTCACATGAACTGCCACCAGAACCTTGTGTTTTGCACTGGTCTCCCTTCCAAGCTTTCCCTAGTGCAGTGATGGCGAACCTATGACCCGCATGTCAGAGGTGACACATGAACTCATTTTTTTGGTCGATTTTTCTTTGTTAAATGGCATTTAAATATATAAAATAAATATCAAAAATATAAGTCTTTGTTTTACTATGGTTGCAAATATTAAAAAATTTCTATATGTGACACGGCACCAGAGTTAAGTTAGAGTTTTTCAAAATGCTGACACGCTGAGCTCAAAAGTTTCGCCATCACTGCCTAGTGCAATCTATGCCTCACGCTGCCAGAATGACCTTTCTAAAATGCAAATCTGAGCACACCATTCTCTTAGTAGAAGTTCTTCACTGCTTCTCAACTGTCTAAGATAAACTCTAAATTCAAGCCCACATGAGATCTTCCATGACTGATCAAAGCCTTTTTTGCCAAGCCATATCTCCACCAGCCATTTCTTCACCCACCCACCCCTCCCACCTCCCTACTGCATAAGGTGATACTACACATAAATGGCTTAGGGGAATCACTGGCACAGAGTAAATGCTAAATAAATATTGGCCAATAAAATTCTCTTTTATCTTTATTCGTCTCCTCTTCCTCACCCCCCCTCCTCGTCATCTAACTTATTGCTAGTATAATACTAATAAGCAATGATAAACATCATGCTTGTACTAGCCATCCCCCTGATATATTTCTGGGAAGCTATCAGCATGATACAAAGTTCCTCTGTGTTCTCTCCTATCTAGTGTTCTGTCTAGGTTCTCATTACTAATCTAGCTGGACCAAGCACATGGCACCCTTCCTCTTCCTCCTTCCCAGTCCTGGTGGAGGGATTTGTGAGAGTGAGGGAACTGTCTGAAATGTTAATGGAGATACGTTTTGCTGTTATTGCTGCAAAATGGTGGTGCTCTGTGATGATCCCCAGTACCTGATATAGCATAATATCTCCTCTAGGAACGGGGAAGGGATAATGATGTTTCCCGATATTATTGCTCACTCTTGGCCATGAAGATAATTCTTCCCGTTTAATAAAGCAAAGAAACTTTCCCTTACCTCCCCAGCCATGCCAAGCCAATAAACAAGGCAGACTAATATAGGAAGACGTGCCCATTATTTCTTGATTATTTAATTAACTAAGGAGCTCTTTAGGAGGAGTGAGATGGGGAGTTAAAGAATCACCTGTACGCTAATTTCCCCAGTCTTTATAAAAGCTAAGCATGACATAATTTGATGGGTGGAGGGAAGAACATATATTTCACACACGATTTCATATTGTTGAACCCGATGATGATTTTCTAATACTTGGTACCTTCCGTGGCACTGCTCCACAGGGAAGAGGCTTGGACCATATAACCAGCAGGAAAGTGGAAAATGATAGGGAAACTCTACTTAATGGAGCTCTTTGGAGAGCTTCAGGCATTGCTTTCATTTGGGGGAGAAGATAAAGAGCAGCCCCAGGGCCACAGTGTTCCCCAGACCTGCCTGCTGTTTCTTGTTTCATCCTCAAAATTACTTTTCTACCAGATTTTATCAGAGGAGTGGGCATCTATATTTTCGTGTGTAAACCTAATATTCCAGACTCCTTTTCTCTCTTTGCTTTGTGTGCTGGGGGTACTAAAGTCAAGGGGGTGGGGGGGTGACGGAGGTTTAATTTCTGTTGTCTCTGGACAATAGGTGTCATTCAAAGGTAAACAAGGAGTCACAGTTGTGCTTTTCTTTTAAAGTGAGCATGGCTGGACATTGTCTATGACTGAATATTTCCATGTTAGGGAAAATTTCAGAATTTTGGATGAAACACTCTGTGACAATAATGACAACAAAAGCAATGAAATGGCCACCCGCTCTTTCTTTAGTGTCTACCAAAGTTTAGGACCTGTGTCATTTCTTTATATATTTTGTCAGGTTTTTTTTTGCTATATATATATATTAGAGGCTAAGTGCACAAAATTCATGCATGGGTAGGGTCCCTGGCCTGGCCAGCGATCAGGACCAATCAGGGCCGGCAGCCTGGCCTTTTTTCATTCCAGGCCACTCCCTGGTGGTCAGCGCACATCATAGCGAGCAATCAAATTCCTGGTCTCCTGGTCCAACTCGTGAGGGGATACTTTGCATATTAGCCATATATATATATTATTCCTATACCTAAAGCCAGCCCTATGTGGTAGATGTTTGTTCTTCCTACTCATAAGTGTAGAAATTGGTGCTTGTTCACACTAAAGAGCTTGTTCTGGGTCTAAGAGTGAGTTTGATGCTTTGGGCATTAGCCTCAAGTCTAACCTCAAAGGTATGTTTAAAAAAATGGGGGTTTTGTTAGGTTTTTTTTTACTATTCCTAAAGCAGTTTCTTTAAAAGAAATTTCCCATCATATTATTCGTGTAGAAATTGGTGCTTGTTTACACTAAAGAGCTTGTTCTGGGTCTAAGAGTGAGTTTGATGCTTTGGGCATTAGCCTCAAGTCTAACCTCAAAGGTATGTTTAAAAAAAATGGGGGTTTTGTTAGGTTTTTTTTTACTATTCTATAAGCAGTTTCTTTAAAAGAATTTCCCATCATATTATTCGATATGTAATTCTGATAAAGTCAAGGAAAAGGAGAGAGGGAAGAAAGAGAAATAGAAGCACGTCACGCTTTGAGTCCATGTTCTGAAAATGGAACCATGAAAACAGAGTTTATGGTCGAGGCGTCAGTCTCAGGTGAGATGGAGAATCTGTCTGGATTACTCACCTCCTGGCTCAGTCTAACTATAGCCTTCACATTGGAAGATGTTTGCTCCTTGTAATACCTGGGGATCTCTTTCTAGACACAGAGGGGGAAAGAGTCTGAGTAAGGCCTCCAGCTATGGGAAATCTAAGGCCTAAAGTAAGATTTTATGAATCTTTCCAGAACATATACATGTTGGAACATTTCTACTAACTATAAAAAGCCCTATGTGTTACAACTAATATTTATTTGCTATCCTCTATTTTATATTATCCTAGCTATTCCCTGCACAACAGTTGCTATTACTTGACATTAACTTCTGCATTGCAGATACAAAACAAAAGGCCAAAGGAGCGAATCATTCTGAGGGATGAACCATCAGTGGATTAATTCCATTCCTGTTTACATGTCCACTGTCAACTCTGTTTGCGCCCCAAGTCACCCAAGAATCATTAGTGTCTATTGGTAAATGATAATACCAGCTAATTTTTCTTACCACTAATTGAAATTTCACACTCTTACATTTCAATATCAGTCAATATTTTTGCATTCCGGCACTTTTAATCAAGGACTATTTTTCACAAGGGAGTTACAATGAGGCCCTAATTAATTAAGCTGGTAATTGCTCCTCTCCCTGGCAGTTTGTGAGTTACATAACACATTCTTTAGAAAATTCGCATCCTTAGCATTCCTCTCTAAAATTCCCCCCTTTATAAGGAGATTCCTTGGCTTCTAGCTCTGTAAGAACTTACTGAAAATTCAAATTATTTTCATTTTCAAGCAGGGGTATGGAAAGGAGGTCACGTTTATTTCCCAGCACGTTTCCATATTCAGACAAAATAAAATGACACCTCTCTATCAGTGAGATGTTCAGAGAGAATCCCCGGGGTCGTCTTCATGGAATAGAGGTTTGTCAAATGCCTCTCCTTTCATGTTCACTGGCTTATTTCAGCTTCTTGATCACAATGCAAGTTCCCATGGCCCGTTCCTCTTGTATCTTTCTCCCATTTCTCAGTCCTCAGCTACTTAATTGCTCCTGCTTCTCTGTGGCTGTTTCAGTGCCTAAGGTTTGTTATATTTCCACCTGATTTAGTCCTATTATTGTAGTAGACATTGAATTTAGAGAGTTGCCTATAATTGGCAGCCCTGCTCTTTTCTCCCTTAATCGGCATTGCCCTAATTCCTATATTTCAGCACCTCTTGGTGTAAGATGCATTTTCAGAAAAAAATTGATAGTGACTAAATCCACTTGCTGATTTCCCTAAGATTTAGGAATCCCAGATTATTGAAATCACTACACCACATATTGGTCAGATTAGCTAAAGGTTGTTATTGTTGTTTGCCTTTTTACATTAATGTGTGTGACTTATTCATTCCACTTGCAGCAAATATTTGACTACTTTTAAAATTATTTTTTTCCAACTCCCATGAGCTCTTCTTCTGCTTTTCCAAATATAATTGAAAATGAAGCCCATATCAATTGCTTAATTGTCTAAAATTCAAAATGCCTTTTTCATGACTATGTATAATTATTGAATGATAACTTTTTCTTGCAGCATTCGTTTTTTTTAAATAGATCAGTCTTCAGAGCAGTTTTATGTTCACAGCAAAATTGTGTAGAAAGAACAGAAAATTTCCATATTACCCTTCT
>NW_005370857.1:950322-1001432 GCF_000412655.1 Myotis brandtii | reverse complement strand
AGTGGAACATTTGTTACAATGAGTGAACCTACATTGACCCATCATGATCCTCTGAAGTTCACAGTTCACATTAGTGTTCACTCTTTGTGGTGCATGTCCTATGGGTTTTGACAAATGTGTAGACATGTATCCACCATTATAATATCACAGAGAATAGTTTCATTGCTCTAAATATTCTTTGTGCTACCCTATTTATCTCTCCTTCCCTCTCTCCTACCCTTTGGCAACAACTCATCTTTTTACCATCTTCACAATTTTGCTTTTTCCAGAATGTCATATAATTGTAATCATACCATATACAGCCTTTTCAGATTGGCTTCTCTCACTTAACAATATGCATTTAAGTTTCCTCCATGTATTTTCATGGCTTGAGAGCTCATCTCTTTTTAGTGCAGAATAATATTTCACAGCATTAGTTTTTCTTTGGTGTTTTTATTAAATCAGCAAATGTTTTTCCTTCTTGAAGATGAATTTTAGCTATTCATTAAAGAAATACTTTTTTCATTTCATCATATATACCATATTATTTTATTCTTGTACAATATTTTATTTTCTCTAATCTTACATTTCCATTTTCTTAAATTTTGGCACTTTCCAAAAATAGCCACAGAATTTGTTATTGTTCTGAATATTTTAATTATATCTCTTTTCCTTTAACCCACCCTGCCCCTATGTCAACACTTAGCGGGATAATAACATTGTTACTTGGCATTTTATAGGTTTTATTTCGCTATTTTTATTTTCTCATTACTGTATTTTTCACAAGGTTTATTTATTTATTTATTTATTTATTTATTTTGGAATTCAGGTAATAAAAATCTCCTCTCTGCTGGAAGACTTAAATGGCTAGTTTATCAGTTTTGTAACTGCTCTGCTCCCTTGAGTGTGTAAATACAAGAGGGAAGAAAGGACAGCACGGAGCTGTTTCTTCTCCATTTCTCTTTCCCAATTGAGCTTCCAAGCCCCAGCAGTCACCCTCATGATGAAGCCAAAAACTTACCCAAGGTACTTCTCCTGACCTCTAAATGGAGCAACATAAATCTTACTCTGTTTTGCCAGTGCAGACAGAGTATTCTTATTTGTATATGAGAGGTAAGAGACGTCGTAAGAGGTCGTTCAGAACTCCTCTGAGTTGTGCCCTGTCCTCTGTTCTCTGCCTTTAGGAAGGCTGATGCTGTTTGATATATTGGTCTAGTCATTCCAGCTATTTAGACATGGCCTTTGCACTGGGCATCTAATGGTATCTGCTTTTGAAAGCTGACTTTCAATATCTTTGCTTGGGCCCATTCTTCAACTTAGGAACTTTATAGTATTCAATTCCTTTATACAGTGATATCATTGTTGATATCCTCTGGTTTCATTAGAAGAAACCTGCTCTATTTGGGCAAGATTTATATACTTAATTTTATTTTATTGATGAGAGAGAGAGAAAGAGAGAAAGAAAGAGACATCCATTTGTTGTTCCACTTATTTTTGCCTTCATTGCTTGATTGTTTAATGTGCCCTGACTGGCTATCCACCCTGCAGCCTTGGTGTATGGGGGATGACGCTCTAACCAATTGAGCTACCTGGCCAGGGCCAAGATTTATATTTTAAAAATTCTTCTTGCCCTGGCTGGTTTGGCTCAGTAGATAGAGCATTGGCCTGCAGATTGAAGGGTCCCTGGTTTGATTATGGCCAAGGGCACATGCCTGGATTGTGGGCTCAATCCCCAGTGGGGGTTGTGTAGGAGGCAGCTGATCAATGATTCTCTCTCCTCATTGATGTTTCTATCTCTCTCTCCCTCTCCCTTCCTCTCTGAAATCAATAAAAATATATTTAAAAAATTCTTCTCAACATTGAATCTGTGCCTGGCTCTGGCTCTATTCTTGTCACACTGCAGATAAATGTGTGTTTTTTTAAATGATGATTTTATGCCACTAGTCTGCTAGAAGTTTGAAGTTTCTTGCTACCCTAATCTGCTCTTCTACTGATTTTATAATAGCAAGTCATCATTTTCTGAAATAGCTCAAAGACATTCTCTTTCTAGGTAAACTTTTCCTTTCAGAATAAATCTGCCCTTCTGACAAATTTTTCTGTTTCATCTAACCCTGACCAAAGTTTTCTGTGAGATACCTTTGGCAGGTGTATAGCAGTGTTTTTTACTTTGTTTAAGTTGAAATTAATTAGTATCTAGGACATAAACTTTTTTTTTAATATATTTTATTGATTTTTTTACAGAGAGGAAGGGAGAGGGATAGAGAATTAGAAACATCGATGAGAGAGAAACATCGATCAGCTGCCTCCTGCACACTCCCTACTGGGTATGTGCCCGCAACCAAGGTACATGCCCTTGACGGGAATCGAACCAGGGACCCTCCAGTCCGCAGGCCGACGCTCTATCCACTGAGCCAAACCGGTTAGGGCTAGGACATAAACTTTTAAAGGGATCCACCTTGTTTGTTTTTATGTGTAACACATCTTGAAACAAAAGTTTAGCTAGCTCAGACCACAGACGACTTTTTCCCACACTGGGACGACTGACTCTTCTTACTTGATTCCACCTACAATGATCAAAGATGAGGAACCTAAGTGCCATTCTGGATGACGTGCCATAGTCTAGCTTCGGTCTTATGCATAGAATCGGAGTATTCGTTTATTTGTTCTTTTGTTTACTTATCCAATAGATATTTACTGAACATTGATTTTGTGCACAACACTGCGTTTGTGCCCCCTCTCCCCCCATTTTCACCCTTTCTTACGCAAGCTTAACGCGCCCTCACCACAGCGCTGCTGCAACATCGGCAGTTAGAGCAGAACTGTGCTCTCTGGCCCTGCACCTCCTGAGAGCTTACAAAGAAAAGGCTTTGACCTCATTTCCTGACTTGAGGGTCTGTAGAAAGTAGTGGGAAAAGGTGGGAGGATTAAGCTGTACAAACTGGTAGCTGCAGAATAAACACAGAGATGTAGTTTACAGTATAGGGAATATAGTCAATAATAGCGAGATAAATATGTATGGGGCAAGATGGGTACTGGAAGCAGTGGGGGGACCACTCTGTCAAGTACATAATTTTCTAACCACTTTGCCGTACCTCTGAAACTACTACAGAATAATATCGGATGTGAAGTATAATTGAAAACTTTATTTATCTTTATAATTCTTTTTAAAATCTTTATTGTTGAAAGTATTACATATGTACCCCCCCCCATGACCTTTTCTAGCTGAAAACTTTAAAAAAATAATATGTACTTTGGAGACAATTGTATCATTGTCAGTTTACCGTTAGTTCCTTCAACTTCATAGATTCAAGAATTTAGTGAAGTGTTCAACATCACATCGCTTGACACCTTTATTTTGCAGTTAAGGAGACTGTGACCAAGAAATAGTAGTGAGTTGTCTTATGAGCAACAATGACTTCAGGTGACATAGCCAGGATTTGGGGATGAACATCCTGACACCCAACCCAATGTCAATTTTATAACCCCAATATGACTGCCACTATGAAATGTCCCACATGATTATTTTTAATCTTAGTTTAATTCCTTCTAAGACAGATCTGAGCTAAAAAAAAAAACAAAACTAAGAAACAAAAATAGCAAACAAACAAACATTCATATTCTTTCTTCCTCATTTGTGTAGGATTTCTGATTTTTTTTCCATCGCCCCTCTCCTGTTTCCCTGATGTTTCTCCATAGGGTCTCATGACTTAGTGATAAGATTTGGTTGGAAATGCTGAGGTTCAAACATGAGTGATGGTCAAAACTTTAATGACAGATATGATGTGGGGCCAACCTATCAGAACATGCATCACCATTATGTCATTCTTCTGGGTCTCTGCTAAGAATCCACCGGGGTTCAATGAGCTACCCCAATAGTGAGAATACCTACTTCCCAGAAGTTATGGAGACCGCATCTAGTCATTTTTGCTGAATTGCATATAAATAATTGGGGTTTCTATACATCCTTGCAGTACCTATTTAGACCAATCTTTTTTAATAATGTTGATACTTATGAAAAGATATCAACTCAGCCTTTTAACTTGACATAATAAAGAATAATTGAAAACAAATTGCACGTCTTTCTCCCTGAAGATGTATTACAATTTTTTAAAAAAGCTGAAGGAAGTATGATGGATGCAGCCTTTTAGAAAACAACATTAAAGTCCACTTCTTCTGCTCCCCCAGCTCATGAGGTCATTAAGAGACACTGTTGTCAAATATCCTGCCAAATTGGCAAAAGTTTTCTATGCAGTATCTTTAAGAAAAAGGGACAAGTTGGAAAGCTGTAGTTTGATGTCATCTTTCCCAATACTGTCAATGTACTTTTCTCCCAAATAGCAGATGACTTCATCTTGAAGTCTTAAAAACCATAAATGTAATCAGCCTTGCCACAAATATTTTCAAAATGAAATGCCCATTTTTTTCGTTGTCTTTTTGCTTTGTTTTATATCAGAAGAAAGTGAAAAGGAGAAGCTATTGGTAGTGAGTTGATGAATTGGTGTAGTCTGGGACCCTGGGCACTTCATGGTCCAGAGAAAGTCACAGTGAGGTGACAGAATGCTCCCTCAGACCACTGTCACTCACAGGGGAACGTGATGTGCTCTGGGGGAATGTTGGGAAGGCATTCGCAAAGCTATTTTAAGAGGTGTTTGGAACTGTGAGAGGCCAAGGAAGCATAGGAGAACATGCCAGAAGCCTTGTTTGTAAATACTGTATTCTCTTTAGGGTCTATTCAGTTGTAAAATCAAAAGGTGTTTTGCCAGGAAATAAAGCTGCTTATCTTGCCTCACTAGAGGAGAATTTCACACTAAATGAAAACCCCAAATTAAAATGGAAACATTTCACCCAAAATCGCAGCAAGTTGTTTTGTGTTTCTCCAACGCGAGCTCCCCAAGCCATCAAGAAGCTGGTGCCTTTAGTTGGTACCAGTAAGCAGTTATCAGAGGACAGATGGGACTTGGTGTCCAGAGAAACTGTGTTTGAGGAGACTAGAGAGACGTCGCCTCCACACTCATCCTCACATAGGTCAAAGAAAGATTTGGACGAGAGTGACAATCCCTCTTTGAAAGATTGTATCACCTTAAGGATTGGAGAAAACAGAAAGAAATCCTACCCCAGCATTTCTTAGTTTTTGTCTATGGGACCTTAGAGATTCCCAAGGGAGCTGGAGCAGTCTTGCTCACAAGATGAGCAGGACTGGGAACTCCCTTCAACTTCATCCTTGTCTGAAAAAGAACTCGCATTCTAGAGGTATCAGCATATACACATGTGAAGGGGACATTGATCATATTTAAAACTGAGGAAAAACACACATCACTCCTGGCAGCGTCATTCTCACCTCACCATTCTGTCTCCCTGCAGCATTCAGTCAGCTTGTATGGGAAGCACATGTAAGCGCTTCAGAAGGGACGGATACTGATTCCGATACTTGTCTATTTATTTACTCGTCAACATTTATTGCTGCAAAATTAGGTACAGCCAGGGACTCTGCTGGACATCTAAGATACAAAGATGATGATGTTAATTAATTGTAATGCCAGCCCTTACAGTCTGTCCTGGGAGATAAGCTGAGAAATAAACAATGATGCATGATGTACAGGTGCTGTGACAGAAGTACTTGGACTCCTGCAACCGCAGAGGAGAAGGGGGCTAACCCAGCTGAATCCAGGTTTAATAGAGCATTTAGAGAGCGAATCGGGTTTCACTGGACAGATGGGGGTGTCTTAGTCAGCCTGGGGTCCTCTAGCAAATATACCATAGACCAGATGGCTTCAACAGCAAACTATAGTTGTGTGTTGGATATGAAGAGAATAACTACTGTAACGAATCAAGCAGTGACTATCCCAAAAGAGTAAAGAAAAAGTATCAGAATATGTAAAGTGCACACTGGGAGGTCAGAAATAGAGTAGCGTGGGTTTGAGCAAATAATCCCTTATATTTGCATGTGGCTTTAGAATTCCCAAAGCTCATCACTGCATTGTTGTAGAGCAGGGTTTGGGGCCAAGTACATAAAGCCTTGACCTGTTTCTATATGGCCTCCAGCCAAGAATGTTGCAGTGGTTCTCAACCTTCCTCATGCCGCGACCCTTTAATACAGTTCCTCATGTTGTGGTGACCCCCAACCATAAAATTATTTTTGTTGCTACTTCATAACTGTAATTTTGCTACTGTTATGAATCGTAATGTAAATATCTGATATGCAGGATGTATTTTCATTGTTACAAATTGAACATAATTAAAGCATAGTGATTAATCACAAAAACAATATGTAATTATATATGTGTTTTCTGATGGTCTTAGGTGACCCCTGTGAAAGGGTTGTTCGACCCCCAAAGGGTTCGCGACCCACAGGTTGAGAACCGCTGTAAACCATCTCAACCTCTTGAGACACAGATGTATTAATACTGAAAATGAAAAATAAATAGAAAAAGAATAAACAACAGAGATGAAATGTGGCCTTCATTGTCAATAATATTTACTATCTGCCCTGGCTCAGTGGATAGAGTGTCGGCCTGCAGACCCAAGGGTCCCAGGTTGGATTCTTGTCAAGGGCACATCCCTGGGTTTCGGGCTCGGTCCAACGTGCAGGAGGCAGCCAATTAATGGTTCCAGGGATCGCGACCCACAGGTTGAGAACCGCTGTAAGCCATCTCAACCTCTTGAGACACAGATGTATTAATACTAAAAATAAAAAAAAAATAGAAAAAGAATAAACAACAGAGATGAAATGTGGCCTTCACTGTCAATAATATTTACTATTTGGTGCTTTATAGACAAGTTACCTTACCCCTCTTTTAGAAGAAGTTTCATTGAGACTTGCAGTTCTTCTGCAAGTGTAACTAGTTCTAGTTAGTTCTGAATGAAAGTAAGGCAAAATGGGAGGAGCACTGTGGTCTGACCACTTGTGGTTTGGGTTAGGGTAACTTGACTTGTTGAGGTGTCTCTGACAAGTTCTATATTCCATTATCAATACATGTACCTAGTGGATGAGGTGTCTCAGTTTGGGTTTCAGAACTCAGGTCCAGCTCTTCATTTGTGCTTGATTACCACTTTATTGAAGTCATATTTGTGGGTTCGCTAATAATGACTTAAAATAAACAATACTTTGTTAAAGAAAAAAAACTCAGGTCCAGCTCTTCATTTGTGCTTGATTACCACTTTCTTGAAGTCATATTTGTGGGTTTGCTAATAATGACTTAAAATAATACTTTGTTAAAGAAAAAAAAAACTTTACAATTTGTAATATATTATCAGATCCATCACCTCATTTTATTTTAACAAAAACTCCAAATGTTGATAATAACATGAGGAAATAATTCAGGATTAACAGTCTCAGGTGCCTTGCCCAGAGTGATATGGCTTGAATGAGAATTCAGAACGCCCAACTCCTATCCGGTTGTGTTTTCCATCTTTCCCCATAGAAAACCCACTGTGTTCTTGCCAGAAGTGCCCTTGAGTGTGTAACAAAAGTCAACTGCAAACTCATCTGTAATAAATCCTCTAGCTGGGTTACAGAGAAGTCAATTAAGAATGATGGGTCCAAATTTTTCTTTTGAATCAACTCACCCTCAAAGAACAGGGACTTCACTGTAGAACTCAAAGCCTCAGGGACTTCACATGTAGAACTCCATGACCCACAGGAAGGAGTCTGTCTCCCTCCCAAGGAAACCCCATATCCACTCAGTGGAGGCAAAGAAGAAGTCTCAGATGCTTGTTCTCTGTAAAGCAGTCCTCCGCCCTCTCCCGCCTCCCCCCCACATGCACACACTTAGTGGGAAACTTATGTATTTTAAATAATTCTTTATTGTTAAAAGTATTAACAATCCTTTTTTCCACCACTGACCACCTCTGGCCCTCCCCCAGCCCCAGGCCTTCACCACCCATTGTCTGTGGCCAAGGGCCATGCATATATCCATATAAGGTCCTTGATTGATTACCTCCCATCCATTCACCCTCCCCCACCTTCCCTCCAAGATTCCCCACTCTGTTCCATGCTTCCCTGTCTCTGGATCCACTTCATTCATCAGTTCATTTTGTTACTTAGATTCCACAAGAGTGAGAGCATGTGATAAGGATATATACTTTTAATTTTACTTGGCACTATCTTGTGATCTGACTGTGGCCCCATTTTGCATTTGAAGAAGCAGAGTGGGGAGGAAAATGCCCCACCTTGGGAGGTGCTTTGATGTTTGGGGGGAAGTAGATCTGAAGGACAGCTACCTATAAGATTTGAAAATCCTCTGGTATTGGATATATTATCAGATATATATATGATATATATCTCAGAAAACACAACCGGATAGGAGTTGGGCATTCTGAATTCTCATTCAAGCCGTATCACTCTGGGCAAGGCACCTGAGACGGCTAATCCTGAATTTCCTCAACTTGTTATTATCAACCTTTGGAGTTTTTGTTAAAATAAAATGAGGTGATGGATCTGATAATATATTACCAAATCCTCTGGTGGGGGGGCGGGCAGGGGGAGCATAAAGTATCCCCTGGGGAGCTTTGAGGAGAGCTTTCTGGGACTGATAGCTGCTATTCCCTCGGGGCTGCATTAAGATGATCTCCATTCCCCTTTTCTTCCTTGCCTTGGCTCTGCTAGGCATGCTGCTTTGTTCTGTTGTCTTTAAACAGTTGAACTTGACCTGTGTGCTGCCATCCCCCGCAGAAGACTAGAGCATCAAGTCATATCTTAGTCCGTGGGTCCCTAGTATGGAGCCTCTTAAAATGGGTAGGAGCTGAATGCCCCTCTTCCCTGTGGTGTCCTATACATGTGCACAGTCCTGCCCAGGCCTGCGCTGGGGAGAGCAGAGATGTGAAACCCCTGGGAACCTTCCTGGTTTCATCCTTGCTTCAGCCTAAAGTGAAATGTTGACCTGTGGTGTTGGAAGGTATGGGAATTCAGTGCAAACTATTTTAGCAGGTTTTCAGAAAGGAATTACATACATGAATAGGAATAATATTTTTCAAGTCACACCAATCATCAGTCCTCAATCTCCAGGGCAAAAGCTCTCTGCTAGGGAATACATTTTGAGATAAAAGAGGTTAGTGTTTTCTCTTCAGACTGTTTCTTTGTTGATGAGCCCTGTGCCTCATGGTTTCTCTTAATTTAAAGTGGGGCTATGATGTGTTTTATTTCCTCCAATGGGAAAATTGTAAGAAGTTATTCTGGTTAATAAAGTGATTTGGGAGTTTCAAAACAATGTTGATGTGATTATTCCAATGAAAAGTGATCACCTATTCAAGAAAAGAACTTCTCTGTCTCACAGCCCAATTTGTGTGGCCCTCATTTCCTTCAGAATTAGTTGTTGCTCTTCGATATTGTTATGATACTCAACACTGATGGGTAGATGATGTTCTGAGGAGAAGGGGTGGCAGTGTGCTCAGTTACCGCGGAATTCTAGCCCTTTGCAGGTAGCTTTGCTTCTTGAGCTAAGGAAGACAATGACCATTTTATACCCGCTGAATATTTACTGATTTCATGCTTATTTTTGCATCTATTGCTTTCTGTGCAATCCTGTGAGGTAGGTGTTATTACTGATTTCCAGGTGAGGAATATGACTATTTAAGAGTTTGTCTAATATCAGCTTTAAGCGTATGACAGAATCAGGAAACAAGTCAATTCTTACAATTCAGGTACACTGCACCTTTCTCCAAAACGGCATCCCTCCGGACCTCACCTAACCCTGTAGCTTCTTCGTTTCTATAATGGATGTTACCAATAGCTATACTTCTGACTTCCTAAGCTTATTCAAGAGTCAGAAGAAATACATTTGGAAACATTTTGTAAACACTTAAAATGCTATGAAAATGAGTATGCTACAATTATTATTACCATTCATAAAAACTTAGATTCAGATAAAACCTCCAACTCTTTATTTGGTTTTTTAGCTATATAGTACTGTTATAGGGCTGCTATTTTTTTATGAGTTGACTGTATCTTTTTGTTTGTTCATTTTGTTAATCCTCACCTGAGGATATTTTCTCCATTACTTTTCTAAGAGAGTGGGTTGGGAGCTAACTTGAAATCCAGATACCTGCCCTAGATAAGGAATCAAGCCCAAGACCCTTCGTGCTCAGTCTGATAATCTAATTACTTAGCAACACTGGTCAGGGCTGTTGACTGTATCTTTAAATTATGTTTCTTGTTAGACTGACTGACTTATTCCCATTGGACCCAGTGATCTTTCACAAACAAGAAGCAGACATGGCACTTTGGCCACCTCCTCGGTTGACTAGGCTCACCCCTGAGGAATAAGGAATTCTCTCTGTCCAACACACCCTATATCCAGATGTTCCTAATTGTTTTTCTCCAAACCCCAGCATGAACCTTACAATTTATATTCCTGCAGGTATATTTTTCTAACCTGAGCTCATAGGTTAAAGTTATTTCCAAATTGTCAAGGAAATTCCTTTAAAATGGAGATGATATATTCCTAATCTTGGGGAGAATTAAGAAATGTCTAGTTTGCACTTAAATGTAATTTCTGGAAGCTCTGGGCGTGTGTCTTCCTGAGATGCTCGAGGAAGAAGGTGACAGAGATGTAATCTAAGGAAAGATGTGGGCCCGTGGAATCAGAACTGCGACGTCACCTCTGCTCTTCATGTAGCTGCCTCTAACACCAGGCAAGGTACTGCTGTGTGTGCACAGCTAAGAATAACTAACGGAGATTGATCAGACTATTCTGAGAAAAAAGAAGGTTCTGAACAGCATATTTTGTGAGCATTAGCTACCTTTCAAAGTAAGTAATTTTTCTTTGCAGAATCCCTGGAGGATGTCCAGCCTCAAAAAAGGAAATTGCCATGTTGTGCAGTAGTGAGAACGGTGACTCGGAGGCAGAAGGAAACTCTGTTAACCAGAGTGCTCTAGGGAGAAGCCCAGAGGACTACCTTCTTCCTGATAGCCAGGAACCACAGGCTATGCTCTATTGAGTAACAATAGAACCTTCCAGCTGAAGAGAGTGCAGGATGCAGGCTTTACACCTCTGACTTCACTCACCTTGGAGAGACTATGACAGATGTCTCCATCCAATGACACTGTGTATGGTAATTAAAGCCGCCCTTCACTGTTGGAAGGTATGGGAATTCAGTGCAAACTATTTTAGCAGGTTTTCAGAAAGGAATTACATATATTGAGTAACAATGGAACCTTCCAGCTGAAGAGAGTGCAGGACACAGGCTTTGCACCTCTGACTTCATTCACCTTGGAGAGACTATGACAGATATCTCCATCCAACGACACTGTGTATGGTAATTAAAGCTGCCCTTCATTGAGTACATCTTAAGGCCCAACTGTTCTATGTATAATTTACCTTCATCAGTCTTCTCCAAACCTGGAAGATTAATACTATCCCATTTTACAGATAAGGAAAACAAGGCACAGAAAGGTTGAGTAACATGAATAAGATCACAGAGCCAGTAAGAGCTGAAGCAAGTTAGTGTCTTCGTCTCTCTGCCGCATTGTCATCCTTGGGAATAGTCATCGAAGGCATCTGGGGTGTTTAAAGAAAAGACCTTCTGGGAAATGACCCTTAGAAAAAGTCAAGCAACTGCAAGTCACTACTTCAGGGAGACATGCCTTGTCGACAGCTGTCCCTCTCCACCTTCATTGTTCTTTTCAGCACTTCTCATTTGTGTGTGTGTGTGTGTGTGTGTGTGTGTGTGCGCGCGCGCGCGTGTACTTCGCTGTTCTTTGTTATTACATTTATAATACTGAAAGGGATACGAGAAAATAAGTGCTTGTGTCGTGTGTGTGTGTGTGTGTGTGTGTGTGTGTGTCTACTTCGCTGTTCTTTGTTATTACATTTATAATACTGCAAGGGATACTAGAAAATAAGTGGTTGTGTTCCAACCACCCAGAGCCATTCACTGTTTTTATTGAAGTAAAAAATACTTAACCTAAAATTTACTATTTTAAAGTGCACAGTTCAGTGGCATTAGATACATCCACATTGCTGTGTAACAATTATCATCACCCATCTCCCACACTTTTATCATCTCAAACTGAAACTCTGTACCCATTAATCAGTAACACCCCATTTCTCCTTCACCACCTCCTGCAACCACCATTCTACTTTCTTGTTTGTTTGTTTATTTATTTATTTATTTTGTAAAATTTTGCTTTATTTATTTTTCAATTACAATTGAAATGCAATATTATCTTATATTAGTTTCAGGTGTACAGCATAGTAGTTAGACAAGTATATAGTTTATGAAGTGATTCCCCCTAATAATTCTAATACCCACCTGGCACCATATATAGTTGTTACAATATTATTGACTATATTCTGTATGCTGTAACTTGACATCCCCATGACTATTCTGTAACTACCAATTTGTATTTCTTAATCCCTTCACTTTTTACATCTAAGTCCCCAAACCCCCTCCCATCTGACAATCCTCCATTTGTTCTCTGTATCGATGAATCTGTTTCTGTTTTGTTTATTTTGTTCTTTTCCACATAGAGGTGAAATCATATGGCATTTGTCTTTCTCTGTTTGATTTATTTCACTTAGCCTATTACCATCTAGGTCCGTCCATGTTGTAGTAATGGTGAGAGTTTATTTTATTTTTTTTGTAGCCAAGTAATACTCCATTGTATATATGTACCACGTCTTCGTTACCCAGTCATCTATTGAGCGCTTGGGTTGCTTTTATATCTTGGCTGCGGTAAATAACGTTACAATGCCATTCCCACCTGTCTGGCCTCCCTCTCTGGATGTTTCACCATATCTCTGACTTAAAGTGGTCTAGAGTAAAATTTTGCTGCCTCTTGAAACCTCTTTCTTCTCATTCTGCATCCATCCCTCCTCTGTTTCCTTGCCTTTCTCATTTCAGGAAATGGCACCACCATAAGTCTGGAAACTTTAGGACTCATTTTTTGAGATAAATGTTTTAATTTTAGCATAGTTTTAGAGTTCACAGAAAAGTTACAGAGATAGTATAGAGAGAGTTTCCATATACCCCTCACCTAGTTTCTCTGTTGTTAAATACAGGAGTGTGATGCATTTTGACACAACTAATGAACCAATATTGATATATTATTATTAACAAAAGCTCATACTCTATTGGGATTTCCTTAATTTTTACCCAATATATTTTTACACACAACTAATGAACCAATATTGATATATTATTATTAAACAAAAGCCCATACTCTATTGAGATTCCTTCCAGATACCACAATAAATGTACTTGTGGTTTCTTTCTCTGCAGGCACCTGATACTGTGACAGTTTCTCAGACTTTCCTTGTTTTTAGTGACTTTAACGGCTTTGAGGAGTCCTGGTCAGGTATTTTGTAGACTACTCCTCAATTTTGGTTTGTCTGATGTCTCATGGTTAGACTAAGGCTATGGTTTTCTGGGAATGAAGACCACAGAAGATTAAGGGTAGAGGCTATTGCTGGAGAGGGGGACACTCACCCCTCTACCCCTCCTGAGTTCTTATGTTGGACTAATAAAATCAAAACAAGACCAGATTAATGGGAGAAAAACCAGTTTGAGATATGCACACAGGAGATCATAAAAGATGCTCAAAGAAAGGATGGAAGCAGAAAGCTATTTATAACTTAGACAAAGAAACAAGAAATGCATGAAGAGCTGACAGAACAAAGAAACTTATGTTTGAGTGCTCATTAGTGAGTAATCTAAACAGAATGAGTTTGGGGTAGTAAATTAGTAAGAAGTAACAAGTTTGTTTATGCAGGCTTTCACCCTGAATTCCTTAACTCATGATCAGAATGTCTCTCTCAGCCCCCTTGCAGCAAAAAGGGCACCTTGCACAGGGGAAATTTACTTCCTGCTCCAAGGAGACAATGGAAGGTCACCAGCCCTTCCATCACTGGTTACTTTTCCAGAATTTTCATTCAAAATAACCAATATGCCACTTAGGATTTTTGGGGGCAGCCTGCCTTGGACTCCAACACTGTCAACATGACTTATTGATGATGGTAATTAAAGCTGGATCACCAGGCTGAGGGAGTGTTTGTGATGACTCATTTTTATTCTCCCCTTTCTTTCTTTGTTAAACTCCTTATCATGGCCTTCAGTGCGAGGTCTAGAACTTCCCACCTCTTTTCTCTTGTCTTGAGCTGCTTCAATCAGGTTCTAGCCCACACTTATTTGCTTTTCAGTGTTTGTTGTTGTTGTTTTTGAACATATGCCCTTTTCTGCCTTGAGGCTTCTGCATGGAGAGTATGCCATATACTGCTCTCTGCATAGGGAACCTTCTCATGATCAGCATGGAAAGTACCTTCCTATTATTCAGTCTGATTATCTGCCCCTCCACAAAAATTCTTTCCCGGTGCATCCAGTCTAAAAGAATGGCTTGGCTTATAAGCCATTTTAGCACCTTGTCTATTGCCTTCCTAGAATTTAATGCAGTCGTTTATGTAACTTTTACTTTATGTTTTTAATATCCCACTAGAAGGTAGGGACAAGAGCTTCCTAATTTGCCACTAAATCACGGGGGTCTAAAATGGTATTTGGTATACAGTAGAGCTTAACTCTGGTTGAATAAATGAATAAATCCTATTGTCTTAGATAAACGCCAAGCTTGACTGTGAAAGATGAGGGGAAAGGTGTATGCTTTGAACATTTCTTTTGTTTTTAGAGAATTCCTTTTTCTTAAATTATTGATAGTTGGTAAGTTGTGCTTCATTTAATTTAGTTAATGTCAATTCTCTTCTTTTCTTTGTTATATGAATCAAGAGTATACTTTAAGAAGATAGAATGAACAAGATTTATTTTCTGTGACAAATAAAAGAAAACTATCATCTAACTCTTCAGTGAAATGATATTGGTCTTATGAGACCCTAGCTGGGTTATCATACTTGATGGTCCCTGAATATCAAGATGGTGCAAACCAATATACAAATCTCAAGAGAAACCAAAAAAAGATCTACAGCATGATCAGAATAAATAATTATGGCCTAAACATAAAAGCAAGCAAGCAAACAAATGGGTGTCTGTAAGTTAATCTGAGCCCCAAAATGAAAAGGGCTAAAGCAACAAAATGGAGAAAACTTGTAAATATTTGAAGATGTCTAAGGAACTTTATTCCTACTAAAGTTCCTTTGCAGTGAAATTAAACCAAGGGGTCATGTCTCTTCTATCCTCTGTCCTAGGAAACAAAGAAAAACCCCTTTATCCCACTCTTCTCTCTTTTTAAGGCTGCCATTCTCCTGACCTCCTTGACATTGACATCAGACTTCTGGGAACAGTCCTCCACTCTGCTCACCGCCCCCTTACTATTCAAGCTCTATCTCCCTACACTTTACTGACAGTGGCACCCATGTTTTTCTTAATCTTGTGGTGAACTTTTACTTTATATATTTTGGAGTTCTATCTTAATTTTTATAATATATATGCATTTACTTCTCAATCAGAAAAATATTCTTAATGTTTTAAAAATAACAATATGTAAGCTATTATCTTATATAATAAAAGCCCAATATGCAAATTGACCAAATGGCGAAACAACTGGTGGAATGACCAGTCGCTATGATGTGCACTGACCACCAGGGGACAGACACTCAATGCAGAAGCTTTCCCCAGCCCACAGATCCCAGGCCAGCCAAGGCAGGTCCCAGCAGGGGTCCCCTGATTGCCCTGCTGGTCGCCCCAAGGAGGGAGGCATCCAGCGGTGGTAAGGGACGGGGATGGCGAGCAGGTGGCTCCAGGCCAGCCAAGGCAGGTGTCAGTGAGGGCCCCCCTGATCGCCCCCTCAGTTGCCCCACAGATGGGCCCTGATCGCCAGCCAGGCCTAGGGACCCTACCCATGCACGAATTTTGTGCACCAGGCCTGTAGTATTTTATAAGCATCCAACACTTCACTCTGACCATCCATTAATCCCCAGGAATTCTTCAGAAAAGACAGTATTCCTTCAACAGGACCTGATTGTCTTTGCTGTCAGTTATGGACATAAGGAAACTAACCAACTTAAGTCTATCATTGAATGAGCTTTACATTTGTGCTGCATCTTGATCCCATTATATTTTCCTGATTCAGTATTAACTCACACAGCTTTGGAATATCTAGGCATCACTTTGCATCCTAGAATTGGAAACTTTTTCTAGAATCAGCAAAGGAGATTAGAGCAGACTGTTTTATTTGTATGGGTTCAAATATTCCTAGAAATAATAAAAGTATAGTTTCACAAGGTTATTTAGTTATACAGAATTATTTTCACAATATTATTCTTTATTTGATCTTCAGTTTGGGGCTGTGGGTAGAAATATAAAACTGTGTGCTTACAATTGGTCTTGTTTCCAGTTTGATAAAGTTTACATGTCCTATAATGAATAATGAATATTTTGAACATCTATAATGAGAATCTTCATCCTAACAACTTTGCAGAAGCCTCTTAAAATAAAATGTAATTTGTAATCCTCCAGATTTTAGCAGTTTAATCCTCCAATTTTTCTTCTTGATGTGAGCTTGGAGCTACCGCCCTTCTTTCATCATTCCATTCCCATCCTTCCATTAGTGCAGGAGTTATATTTAAAATGCAGATCTGATAGTTGGATTCTGTGAATATTTTCTGATGTTTCTGTTCTTCTGGCCATGCTGTTTCTGTCTATGACTCAGTTTATTCTTCTTAGATGGATTCTCAAATTAAATTTAATAGCTCCATTAGTAAACAATTGTGAGTTTAGGTCTTAATATGTCCTTACCCTCTATCTCCTTTGGCTGCAAGATTGACTCAGTTTAAACATTTCTGTTACTATACCCTCCTCACCCTACCCCCAAGCCCTTAAAATGATATATTACTTTGGTAAATCACTTTTCCATTTTATGGCAGAAGGCTCAAATGCCAAATTATGTTCGATGGATTAATAGGCCCTTTTGTCCATACATATGATTATTGATGAGATTCTGTTTTGTTGCAGTTTTGCTTTGCTTAATGAAACACACTTGTAAAACCACTTTTGCACCTTTAAAAAATACAGAATCCAGTGGGATGCTCAAGCACCTGTAAGCAGTATTCTCAATCAACTTGATGTTCAATTAAATAAGTAAATGAAAAAAAGGCACAGTCACCATCATGTAAAACATGGATTGGATTCCAGTAATTTTAGGAATATAAAGCTTTGCTTCTGGCCACGAAAATCTTGAAGCTGAAGCCAATGAGTGAGAACAATTAATTTGATACACCTTCCAGGGGGCTAGGGAATGGGTGGTTTGTGTCAGGTTGAGGGAATTTCTTGGGTTGACTGTTTCCTTGATCATAAAATTTCTGTTACCTTTTCATGCATCATATAATCCAGGGCTTCAAAAGATAAGTCTAGGACTTATCTTTCTATCTCTTCACAGATAATGCAAAAGGAAAATGAAAACATTTGAGCTATGGGGAAATAACCTCCAAGATGTTTTGAAAGAAAATTAAAACAATAATAGTAGATATGTTCAGAGAGAATGTGATATTCATCTGGGCTTCAGACTCCTCACATTGAAATTAGAGGATTGAACTAGACGTCTTCTAAGAGATCTATGAGATGATATTCATCAGAGACAGTTGGAAAGTCAGCCTCAGTTTTCTATTACAAAGAAAAGCCCTGTGTCACAATTCTCTCAGAGAAAGAACATGATTTCCCCATGCTGATGAAAGGTTAAAGTAAATGTTGATTTTCTGAATTCTCAGGAATTCCCGGAATTCCCTAATCTAAACAAGAGGTAGGAAAACATTATAATGAAATCTTCCAGTGCCTCTAAAGGCAATGTTAATTTTCTCATTAGGATGGGTTATTTTTCTAGGTAGAATGTGGTACTCTCCAGGCTAGATGACTATTCAGTAAATAGTAAGCCCATACAACCCAGAAAGATATAAGGCTGAGTGCTTTTAGAGTTAGCATTTCTGCCTTTTGTGTGCAGGTACACTCATATCTGTGTATTTAGAGTGGTTCTGGCTAAAAATAAAAAGTACACAAGGATATCTTTAGGGTTATAACATACCAGATGAGGCTGAAGAATTGCCAGAGAGGAGAACATAATGTGTGCTAAATGAAAGTAGTTCAGAACAACTCAACTAAATTGATGGGGGAGATGTAGCTTCATAAGCTGGCAGTGACAGACTATCAAGGTTCATATTGCCTTAACAAGGTTGAGTTTAGGAAAGTGAAATATCTTTAAAGAGTTAATCAAGGAGTAGAAATGATTGATTTGTGTTTAAAAGAAATGACTATGATTGAAGAATACAAAATGATTTTAGCAAGAAGACTGAAAAGATGAAGTCGAGATAAATAAATGAGATAAGAAAGGAAGATGGTTTCTAAATTAAGTCAATGTTGAGGCTGGAGGAAATGGATTGGAAAACTATTAAAGAGACAGGGCAAAGCAGTCAAACTACACTTATTCCAAGATGCATCAAGACACATTTACAAAAAAAACAGCAGGATAAGAAATAAGGAACAATGAATCTATGAAACAACCAGAAAAATTTATTTTAAAATTTTCAATAATAAATGATTATGTGTCAATAATTACTTAAAATGTAAATGAATTAAATTCTGCAGTTAAAAAAAAAAGTAAAATAAAGAGACAAGATAGATTGACCTGGGTGATTGGGTAAGTGTGGTGGTAGTGATGGCAGTGATGGTAGGTTAGCCAAAAAATATGAGACCAGAAGGTTTCTGGGATAGCCAACTGGGCTCTGAGGATGGGGCCAGTCTTCTAAACTTAGTTCAGTTTTGAACATTTGAGTTTGAGAAACACAGTGCAGCTTAGAGGAGCGTTAGGGTATGCTATTGGGTCTACAAGTCTTAGTAGAGAGATCTAGACTGAAGAATTTATCAGCATATTCATGGTAAACCTGCTATTGCATTTATGTATTCATATATAAACAGGTTATTTGAACTCATATTTGCTTCCAGCTCAATAGCCTTCATGCTGTATCCCTTTAGGAAGTAAAATTGCCAAGTGGTGCCAAAAAAAAAAAAAAGAGAGAGAGAGAGAGAGAGCAGATTTGTAATAAATGAGTGTCTGAGCTGGAAAGCAGTGCTAGGGCATTTTTCTTAATTGAAAACAGTTTATCTTTTATTCATTTCCCTGCTTTTGTTTCCTGTGTTTGCCTGCTGAATACCTAGGTGCAAGTCAGAGTGAAATGAAAGGGTTGGGGTGGCACCACTGTTAGAGCCATTTTTAGCATTCATTAATACTAGTCATGAAAAGTAAAAGCAGGTATAGCTTTTGTGGTATTTTATAAGGGAGAGCTCCTATTTGCATATCTGCATGGCATCATTTTGACTTTCCTATAAATCTAATCATAATTTCTCCCCTTTTTGTCCTTCATTTATATCTCTCCTCAATGTGTTCTTAATAGTTTTTTTAAAAACATAAGAATACTGGACAAAAGAAAATAAAATTCTGAGTGTCATCTCTATCCAAAATCACCATCCTAACTTGTTTTGTGCTCCCTTCTATAGTGGAAACAAAAAGGCTGGCTTATACTGGGATATATGGTCTTCTCTGAAATACCTTGGGATTGTTACTGATGTCAGCAATGGCTACATTGTGACAGCAGTAAATAAATTCCACGTGATCTTATTTCTGGTCATTAGATATTTCCCCAAAGAGTTGAAAATGAATTTAGCAGAACAGAATGTTAGAATTAACACTGAAGAATGTGAAATATTTTTCTCAAGGTTTATGTATTTCTCATAGTCCATACAAATGGTGGGTTTGTTTTTTGTGTGTTTTTTTGGAATACTAATTTGAGAATCTCACCTTAGCTTCATGCACTTGTAGAATTAAAAATAAAAATTCATTAGTTGTTAAATGTTCTAAGCACAGTGTTAAATTTAGAAAATACTCTTAAATTGATGACAAGAACTATCTCTGCTGACCAGCAGAAGAGATTATTTAGTTCATATCAATAACCATTTTTTTTGGTATATTCATTGTATCATTCATGAAGTTAGTTATTTCACTAAGACTATGTGTTGGTGTGTGCATTAATTAATATATTATGTGAAGGCCTTTCTGTGATTCTGATAGAGAAAGGATCAGTTCCAGTGACTAATTCACTTTCAAGGTTAGAGAAAGAAATAACTGACCAGAAAGGACAAAACATATCTTGACACATAATAAATAGAAAGAAAGATAAAGGATTTATTCAGTGTATATTGAATGCAGTAGATTCTAAAGTTAGACAAATTGATGGTATGACATGGCTACACAAAGTGGTATATTAATCTGTTTTTATTTGTTAAAGAAATCCAACACTATTAACTATCGAGATGAACACAGTAGTGAAAGATTTCAAAGAACTTTAAATCTGGTTGCTAACATAAGAATACATAAAACAATTATTAAAGAATAGAATATTCTAAAAAGTTACATAGAGAGAAAATTTTATGTGATGAAGTAGTGTTGGCTGATTTATGGCTTATTGTGAATTTGTTGTGCTACATAAATTCAAAACATCACAATTATTATTTTCATGAACATTACCAAGGAACATTGTGATTTTGAATTTCAATATTTTGATTATATTCTTAGTAATCTCTCATACTTTATAATTTGTGTAATTTTAATACTAGGCTTGAGGGCATAGGCCATTGCTCTCAAAAGATGAACAATTTCCAGGGGCTCTACACATATGTTGCTCTTTATTACTTAAAAAGAAAAGCTGATTCTGTATTGAAATTCCATCACTTGGCAAACTGGAAAGTCAGCATCTGAAAGCCAGCAGGAGGACACTGGAAGACATGAGTGTCACGGGTGGGTATGGAGAATGTCCATTACACCTGAGAGAACTTTGTGCCAAATGACCGCTCATTGACTTTTTAATGTGAATGAGCAGCTTTACCCCAAGAGGAATCTTAACCACTGATTCTAAACTCAGTGGATTTTGTAGTGGGACTATCAGGGGATTCTTACTAACCTGTCTGATCTCCACCTATTACAGAGGTGAGGTAAACAATATGAAAAATGTTCTAAGTTTTGTCACATCTTTGCATACTGTTGGCTAAGAAGTGTAACATGTATGCATCTAATTCATGTCACTGAGAGCCAGAATATGTGTCCTTCAAATTAAGCAATTAAGAAGGCATTAATTTAAAAACACTTGAGAAGTATTCTACTACTCCCTTTAGAAACAACACAGCGAATGTACGTAGAGAATATAAAATTCTTCATCCTTCTTCCTAATGTGTTCATGTACATTGTAAAATATAAAGTGTAGGAATCCATCTCCCATATTATAGTTCCTTGAACTCAAAAGCCTATTTTTAAGAACATCATAACCTTCAGAGTTAATATTTGGAAGGAAAGACTCAAAGACAGTGCCTTGGATTAGGTGATAAATATTAGAATTGGATGCACTCTTGCAAATTCCCAAGGGAAGCTACATACTGAAAAGTATCTGATTCAAGAAGAATCATCTCTCATCGGGAGTGCTTAGTTTTTATTATCGTCATTATTTTTCCTTTCATTTTCCAGGAGGCATTGAAGTCTGTTTAAATAAACAAAACAAACACAGCAACCTCGCGAGCCACAATTTTGTTTGTGTGAATTAATGGGAGAAAAGTAATTCCAGCAAAACGAAAGCAGGGTTATTTCTGATACTATCGTCACCACCATGTCCTTCTACTCAGAACCTGAGAGCAGCCCAGTGTGGACCTCAGAGGCACTGGTGAAAGGGGGAAAAAAGGACCCTTAAACCAGTCTAAGGACAGACCTAAAGTTTTTCTGCCAAGTTTTCTGGCCTGTTTCTTTGCTATTCTACCACACTGCAATTACACTATGCCATAGCAACTTAAAACGGGGCTGGTTTTGCTTGGTCAGTGATTGTGAGCACATTGCCTTGATCATCACTAAAACAGGGTCATGTTTGGAGCAGTCGCATCTGAATGATTGTGACTTCACACCTGTTTTGGTTTGGAGTTCTCTCAGAAACAGGACCCTACTTCTGCTTGGGAGGTAAGTGCCAGGAGCTATATAGAGACAAGGAGACATGAAACAGGGAAGGGCAGGCAGCAAACAAAAGGTTTTCTACTAAACTGGGCACCTCGGAGGGTGACTGGAGCTCAAACATGTAGAAAATTCTATGAAATGGTGCAATATCACAAGCCTCGTAATTATCTTGCCTGAGGACTGCAGGAGCTGGGGTATTAATATACCATTGCCTGAAATAATCACCATTTGAAGACTGTTTCTAGGGGCTAGAGATTCCTGGGGTATTTCCAGCTTTCACAAGAGGTGGGCAGAGCAGACGTCCGAGGTTCCTGAAATAGCTCTCAGACACAGAGAAGCCAAGTAGGCGTATGAAAGTCGGCAGGAGGACACTGGAAGACATGAGAGTCACGGGTGGGTATGGAGGATGTCCATTACATACCTCTGATCACAATAATATTTTGAGCCCCGATTAATAAATGTATACATATTTATAAATTATATAGATGGTTGGGATATCATTTGATTAAGTATATAATAGTCTATATGCACATTTGTTAAAGGACAAGATAAAAATAAATTCTTCCTGCAAACCAATAGGTTATCTTTCATCACCCCTGGACTGTAGGAACCCCCATACGGAGACCACTGCATTGGGAAAGTGAAAACATCTTTTCAAGACCCAAACAATTCTGAATTGCATATAGAACATAGAGCAGTGGCCCCCGGTTCTTGGAAAAGTGGAAAGGTACAGTGGGCTTGCATCTGTATTCAGGTGAAATGGAGTGAGGCAATTCAGTTGCTTGAATGGCAGGTTTCCAATGTCACTGAGGTTTTGCTTTCTAGGCAGATATGAAAATAGACACCCTGATTACTGACCAACAGGGAAGAAAAGCCTGTATTTCTTCACCCACCAGATATTTATGTAGCATCTATCACGGGCTATGCTCGGGTGAACCAAACAGAGCAGCAGCAGCTGCTCACATGAGCCTGTAGGGTAGGGACACAAATGTCAATGATCTTTAGATGTTAATGAACCCACTGTGGCCTTTCCCACCTGTCACTCTTCCTCCTTCTTTCCATTACTATTGTTAGGAACATACAGATGCTGTTTAATCCTATTTGTGGTAAGGACACAACCCTTTCGCTTCTTGATCAGTTGCATTTATTAAAACAATATTAAATTTTTCTTAAATGTGTAAGTTTTACAACTTACAAAGAACTTGCATGCACATTCTCTTATTCACAAAACTCTTATTATTTCCAAATATTACATGGAGAAGCATGAACTATGCGGCTAAGTGACTTGCTAGGATGTTGCTGGTTATAAATTGTTAAAGCCCCAAGGTGAGAGTGAAATCCAGGTTTTCTTCCACAAGAGTGTGTGTGCCTACCTCTGACTATGCTAAGCTAATGCATGGCCAGAGAGGAAGAACCGTCAGTACATAATGGAATGGTATTCTTAAGTTAAACTGAGAGTGAAATCCAGGTTTTCTTCCACAAGAGTGTGTGGCCTACCTCTGACTATGCTAAGCTAATACATGGCCAGAGAGGAAGAACTGTCAGTACATAATGGAATGGTATTCTTAAGTTAAACCAGATTAGATAAATGAAGAGCTGTGCCTTTAACACTTCAGCCTCCTCTTACCAGATCATTGTTCTTCCCACCTTCAACAGGCTTCGGGGTCCTTACTGCACAATCAAAGCCTACTCTCAGAACAAAATATGAAAATAATTATTTACTATTAACACTCATACTATGATCTTTCTTTTAAACTCAACTGTCTATCTGTCTATTCATCTATCTGTTTTTGCAGCCAGCTGCTAGAAATTGATAATTAGAATTATTTTGAGAATTAATAGTTGGTATACATTTCAGAAGAGTTTGGACTTAGCTAGCAACTTCATAAGAAGTGAGCAGTTAACCTATTGTGTCTTCCAAAGGTATATAAATTTTAACTTTTATCTATCTCTCATTGAAAAATAATACACATAGCCCCAGTTAACATCTAAAAATCAGAAGCAGGTGGATTAAACTTATTTGTTTATTTATTTACTTATTTATTTGGTATAGTTATTATGCCATATTATCTTGGGTATATTAGATTCAGGTATATAATATGGTGATTCAACATTTTTACAACTTACAATGTGATCATCCCACTAATCCTAACAAACCTCTGTCACCGTGCAAACTTATCACAATATTATTGGCTGGATTCCCTTTCATCTTTTCAGCCCCTCCTTATGGTAGTTAACCCTTTGGTCTCTGTTTCTATGAACCTGTTTTTGTTTTGTTTAGTTTATTTGTTTTGTTTTGTTTTTAGGTTCCACATGTAACTGAAACCATATACAGTGGGGCCTTGACTTACGAGTGTCCCGACTAACGAGTTTTTAGAGATAGCCGTCTCTCGGCCGATTTTTTGCTTTGAGTTGCGAGCTAAAATTCGGGTTACGAGCCAGCTTCAGATACCCCACCGCTAGTTGGCGCAGCGAACGTCACAGTGAACGCCACAACATCAGCCCAGCATCACGTGTCTCACTCGTTCACTTTTTGATTTGACATACGAGTAATTTGAGTTAAGAGCTCCGTCACGGAACGAATTAAACTCGTAAGTCAAGGCCCCACTGTAGTGTTTGTCTTTCTCTGAGTTTTTTCACTTAGCATAATACCCTATAGTCCATCCATGTTGCCCCAAATGGTAAGATTTCATTTTCTTTTCATTGTGTGTGTGTATGTGTGTGCGTGCATGTGCGTGTCAGCACATAATTGTAAATAATGCTATAATAATTATGTGGGCACATATATCTTTTTCAATTCGTGTTGGGTTTTTTTTTTGTTGTTGTTGGATAAATACCCAGAAGTGGAATTGCTGGGTCATGTGGTAGATTTATTTTTAGTTTTCTGAGGAATCTTTACACTGTTCTTCATAGTAGTTACACCAGTTTGCAGTCCCACCACAGTGCACAAGGGTTCCTATTTCTCCACTTCCTCGCCAACACGTTATTTGTTGACTTTGATAATAGCTATTCTGACAGGTGTGAGGTGATATCTCCTTGTGTCTGTGATTTGCATTTCCCTCGTGATAGTAATGCTGAACATCTTTTCATATGTCCGTTGGCCATCTTTGGAGAAATGTTTTTCATGTCCTCTGCCCATTTTTTTTATTAGTTGTTGTTCAATAGTGCCTTTTTACTTTTCTTCCTCTTTATTGTTGAAAGTATTACGTAAGTCCCCCATTTTCACCCATTGACCTTTTCCAACCGCCCCTGCCCCTCCCCCACAGGCCCTCACCAGTCCAATGTCTGTGTCCACTGTTTGCATACAAGTTCATTGGTTGATCTCTTCCCACCCACCCTCCCCTGTCTTCCTTCTGAGGTTCCACTGTCTGTTCATTCTTCTATATCTCTGGGTCTATTTTTTAAAAAACATATTTTGTTGACTTTTTACAGAGAGGAAGGGAGAGGGATAGAGAGTTAGAAACATCGATGAGAGAGAAACATCGATCAGCTGCCTCCTGCACACCCCCTACTGAGGATGTGCCCGCAACCAAGGTACATGCCCTTGACCGGAATCGATCCTGGGACCCTTCAGTCTGCAGGCCGATGCTCTATCCACTGAGCCAAACCGGTTAGGGCTCTGGGTCTATTTTTGTACATCAATTTATTTTGTTCATTAGATTCCACATATGCGTGAGATCATGTGATACTTTCTCTGACTGGCTTATTTCGCTTAATACTCTGCCTAATTTTTGATCAGATTGTTTAATTTTTTATTGAGTTTCTTACATATTTTGGATAGCAACACCTTATCGAATATCTTCTCCAATTCAGCAGGTTGTCTTTTGTTTTATTGATGGTTTCCTTTGCTGAGAAGCTTTTTAGTTTTAGGAAGTACCATTTGTTTATTCTTGTTTTCCTTGCTTAAAGGGACTATCCAAAAATGTATTACTTAGACTGATAATCAAATAGTTTACTGCCTACGTTTTCTTCTAGGAGTTTCATGGTTTTAGGTGAAATCCATTTTGATTTTATTTTTGTATATGGTGTAAGAAAGTGGTCCAGTCCCCCCCCCCTTTTTTTGCATGTATCTGCAGTTTTCCTAACACTATATGTTGCAGAGACTGTTATTTCTTCATTATATGTTCTTGCTTCCTTCGTATTAGATTCATTGACCATATAAAGTGAGGGTCTATTTCTGGGCTCTCTATCTGTTCCATTGATTCATGGGTCTGTTTTTGTGCTAGTACCTTATTGTTTTGATTATTGTAACTTCATAGTATACTTTGAATCAGAGATCATGATGCCTCCAACCATGTTTTTCTTTTTCACGGTTGCTTTGCTTATCTGTGATCTTTTGTTGTGACATGTGTTAAACACACTACTTTCTTGGTCCTTTGAACTCATGCAGGCACTTTTTCTCCCTGCACCTTAGTCCAGCCTAGGGACAGTGGCGATGTTTGTGGGAGATGTAACTGCAGGCTCTGGAGCAGCTGGTGTGCCCATCAGTGGGGAGTAGAGGAACACAGAGGAGCAAGCAGAGCAAAAGTAGATTCCACAAATCCCAGGAAATGCAGCTCCAGGGGCACCAGGAACAGACTACAGCGAAGATGGAACAGCTCTAAGACAACCCTGAACGTAAAAGGGCAAATCGTAAACAAGTAGATCTTTAAAAGTTGGTTGCAGCCCAATCCTAGGTCAGTTTTTACACAGGACAATTAGCAGGTCATCCTTTCTTCGCTGTGTAAATATAGAAAACTTCAATCAAATATAGTAGTTGGACTTTGAAATTCCAAATTCCAAAGCAAGGTGCAAATATTTGGTCACCAAGTACAGTTTACTATATTTGTTATTCAACAGCCACACTTTGGTACTTTCTGGATCTTCATGATAAGGTAGACACAACCTGTAATTTCTTGCTAGTTTTCTTGTTCATTTTTCTTTATCAAAGGTAAAATGTTCAGACCTGGGGTTAATCTGGAGTCTGGGAAACATACATCAGAGCCAGGAGCTTAAAAATGGGCCAGAAATAGAGAATGGATGGAGGAAATTCTAACAGAAGACGGACAGAAACTAATTTGGGGTAGTGTAGACTTAGGTTGTGTGTTCTCCAACCAACGATGGTGAAGAGGAGCTCCCCTCACTTTATGGAGACCCTGCTGGTTTGGAAAGTTCATTGTTCGACACCATGGATCTCCAGGTGGGTCACGTTTTCAGATACACCAACCTGGAGGACTCCATGCTGTTGAGCTGTTCACAATCAGCGGACACTTCTAACCCCATCTTCCCAGGAACTAAATCGGTATCTTCCATAATGTATATGCAAATCTTATTCTTAAAAAAAATCTTACTCCTTTTTTTCTTTCAAAAATAAGGACAAACTTCTCATTTCTGCATCAAAATATATGTGTTTTGTGAATATTATTAAAGCTGGTGTCACAATGTACTCTATTAGGATGGAAATACTATAAAAAGATTTATCTTTATAAAAGCTAATTAAAAATGATGGGTATAACTAAAATATTTATTTGTGGATTTTAGTTATGTATAGCAGGAGTTCTACTAATAGGTGAGTCTGTCATATAAAAGCAATGCATTTTTTCTAAAATTTGCATTTATTTGGCTTAGTTGATATAAAAGTATATAATTCATAACTAATGAAAGAATGTTCCTTGCTTTGCAATATATACCTTTTTTT
Source organism: Myotis brandtii (assembly GCF_000412655.1). Taxonomy (NCBI): domain Eukaryota; kingdom Metazoa; phylum Chordata; class Mammalia; order Chiroptera; family Vespertilionidae; genus Myotis; species Myotis brandtii. The sequence continues at coordinate 973,860 of NW_005370857.1, read as the reverse complement.
TAATTTAACATCTTTTTGAATTGGGCTGATGTTTATATTGCTATAAAACTGTTAATATAGCTATATTACTGTTATAAAACAATAATAATGTTGAGGCAATCACTCTTATTATAGTTTAACAAGAAATCTATTAGTTTGGGGGTTTTTTTTTACTACTAAGATGGGACTGGGGTTGATCTAAGGTAGGTGTTATATATGATATTAAAAATTGTCTTTTATCAAATATTTTGTTTTTATTTGCATTGGGATTTGTGTATGTAATACTCTTATTGGAACTGTTAAATGATGTATCAAATTTTAGTTTCCTTCTATTAACACATTTTCAAATTCAATGGCTTTAATTGTCATGATATGTTACTCGATTAAATATACTATTGAATTCCATTTGCCAGTATTTTACTAAAGTTTTGTGCATTTACATTCATAACTGAGACTAATTTAAAGTTTAAAAATATTTTTTGAGTTTTATTTGGCTCATACTTATATCAATAACACTGATTATATGAAATTAATTAGTGGTTTCCTCTTTTCCCTTATGCTCTTGAAGAGTTTATAGAGCATGAGAATTATCAGTTCTTTAAATATTTGAATGACCCAGCACTTTTGGTAAAAAGCTCAAATTCTTTTCTATAAAGTTTTTATAAGTATAACATTTTTCTAAGCCATTTGATTATTCATATTTTATATACCCTCATTCATGAATTTTGGTAAATTATGAATTCCCTATTGATTATTTATTTAATGAAAATGCTTACAATTTTATCACATAATTGTACATATGATTCTGTTAAACTTAATTATTCTACAAATCTGTTACTAATTTTCTTTTTCTAATTTTAGTTACATTTTTATCATGCAGTTTTGGTAAGCCTTACCAGAATTATATGAATTTTAATAATTCTATTGCTTTTGATTTTATAATTTATTACTCATTTTTTGTAGTTACTTCTTCCTAATTTAATGGGGATTTTTGTTTCCTTTCTTTTTGTAACTTCTTGAGTTAAATGCTAAGCTCCTTTTTAAAAAATCCTTCTTGTTTGGTATTGAGAACATTTGTAACTATGAATTTGTCTCTAATAATTGCTTTGGTCTCATCTAAAATTTTAAAATATAGCATGGTTAATAAGAACCTGGGCCTAGAGTGAAGCAGGCTTAGGTTTGATTTCTGCACATATTGTGAAAGGAACTCGAACTCATAGTATCCACTTGTAATTTATAGTAAAATTACTTACCTTATATGCTTTGCAAGATTAAATGAAATAATACACTTGTAAGGATATAGTACAATGACAGAAAAATCAAATGTTCAACAAAAAGTAGTATTTGTTGAAAATTATAGTTTGGTTTTTCTCTTAACTCAATGATCACTTTACTTTTTAAGATCTAAAGTGCTGTATATTTATTGGGTTTGTTCTTGTTTAAAATTTTCTTATAAATTTCAAATTTTATTGCATTTTGGCCAGAAATGTGGCCTTAGAATTATATTTTTTTAAATTGTCTCACTTTTTTAGTCTTTGAATTATTTGGATAATTGAAAAAAAGATTCTATTCTTTATTGAAGAGGGCCAGTTATACACACACACACACACACACACACACGTTTCATTTATATTCATTCTCTATATTGATTATATTATAATTATAATTTCCTTTTTTTTTTCTTTTTCTTTTTTTTTACTACCTGATCTGTTGCTGTATTTGTGTATTGTTTTTTTTTTTTCACCTATTGTGTTTTGGTCAAATTCTAATAGTTTTTTAAAAACACATTTTGAATGTTATACATAATTAATTATTACTATATTCTCTATTCTGTTTAAAATGTTTTGCTGGTAATTCTAATTTTTATGAAACTCACTGTGCTCCCTTCTATTTCTTCTCTTTTACTTTATCTGAGAATTGTTTGCTATACTTTTATTTTTAATTATTTTGTGCCATTTGTTCAGTCAGTTTTTAAAAAATATATAATTGGATTTTATTTATTTTTTGATTCTTGAGTATTCACTTTTAAATGTGAGGTTTAATCATCTCATATTTTCTTTTCTCTCAATTTTCTATTTTCATTTGATACTTTATGTTTCATTTTTTCTTCATCTTTTACTTTATGAACTATCTCTCTCAAATAGTGATTTGGCGAATATATTTAAATTCACTTTTAGTTTTACTTTGAAAAACTATATTTTTCATTATTTTATAGTAATTACGAAAGCTAAGAATAAGATGTACTACTTTTTTGAATTAGCATTTGCTTATTTCACACTCAGTTTCAGATCTTTTTTGATGTAACATATGTAACATGAGGATAAATTTTAGAGTAAATTATTGCTATTAAATTTTTGTATTTTCATCATGTATGACTATACATTTGTACATTTTTTCTTCCATTTCAATATTCTCACTTGCCTTGTACTGTATAACCACTCCTTTGCTACCTCTTGTTTCACCAGTTTCTGTGATTACAAGGCTTTGTATAGCAGGATCTCGCCATTTCAAAATTCTTTGTTCTGATTCATTCTCTTGCAAGTGATTTAAATACTTAATTTTGTTTTAATGAACTTAATATTTCTTAAGCCAATACACAGGCATGTTTCCAACTATTCTTTTTTTCACTTTATTTAATGATACAGAAGGTGCCGACATTTATGGGGAGAGAAAGAAGAACATCATAAATACACGCATGTCATAGACAGTGTTGCTCTCTAACACATATACAACAAGCACACTTCTATTTCTTAGAGCATATATTCTTTCTTTTTGGTAGAGATAATAATAAAAAACATTTACTGGTTACTATGTACCAGGGCTAAGCCTTTTAAAAGATTCCTTTATTTAGTCTTTATTACAATTCCATAAGGTACATAAAAATCTTATGACCACTTTATAGATGAGAAAACTCAGGCAAAGAGTGTGCGCATAACTTACTCAAGGTCACACAACTTATAAATGTTGGTCCTAGAATTTTAATACAAAAAAATTGAGCTGTAGAATTCAGGTTTATCATTATGCTAAATTGCATCCTAAGAAGAACTATATGTATATCTATGCACATACATACATGTAGAAAAAACACATTCTTGAAACCCATGCTCTTCAAGCATTATCTAATTCTCATTCACAAACCTACCTGAGTGTACAGCTTTAGGTACACTCTCTTCTTCAATTCACACACATTTATACCTTTTTATTACATAGCTGTCCTTCATTTACACAAATATGCATGGATAAGCAACCATTTTATTTTCAGAGAAGCACTGACTTTAAATTTTTAAAAAATATGTTTTTATTGATTTTTAGAGAGAGAGGAAGGGAGAGGGATATAGAGATAGAAAGATTGATGAGAGAGAAACATCACCGATCACCTGCTCCTGCACAACTCCTACTGGGGATCGAGCCTGAAATCTGGGAATTGAACCTGTGACCTCTTGATTCATGGGTTGACGCTCAACCAATGAGTCATACCAGTCGGGCAAAGAAGCACTGACTTTAATATTGTGAAATCATTTTGTACTAGGTCATTTGCAGAGTATAACCAACAATGGGTAAAAGAAGTGTTATTGGTAGAATAAAATTGCACACGTGCGTGCGCGCGCGCGCGCACACACACACACACACACACACACACACAGCAAGAGCCATTTATATAGTTGGATGAGTAACAGTAAGTGTGATTTTTAACCAAGTTAAGGGGTGGGTTGGGGCTAGGGGAGAAGGTACGTAAGAAAGAGCAAAGACAACATTGCATTCAGATTATTTAGGTAATTCAAGCTGACAGAGAGCTGCATCTCTAATCATTTTGTTCTCACTATTTAAAGTACTGCTCAATTCTCTATACATTGTCATAACTTTATAAATACTGAGCAAATATTAATTAGCTATGATTTTGATTAGTATAGTAAACAAATACATATTGATTCAGTAACATTCTATGTCCCCATGATTTTAATGCTGCCCTATTTCCAGGGAGTTTGAATTGAAGCCGATTTTGATTAGTATAGTAAACAAATACATATTGATTCTTTCAGTAACATTCTATGTCCCCATGACTTTAATGCTGCCTTATTTCCAGGGAGTTTGAATTGAAGCTCTAATTAGACCGGACATCCTTCTGAATGACCTTCTGAACAAAGCCTGGGCTGTGGGGGAAGCCCGGGTCCTGGGTGCCTTCTGGCGGCTGGAGGGAAGCCCGGTTCCCGGGTGCCTGCCAGCGGCTGGAGCAAAGCTTGGGTCCTGGGTGCCAGGGGGGAGCTGGTGCCAACAGCCAGGGGAAGGAAGGCCTACTCTTGCATGAATTTTGTGCATCGGACCTCTAGTTGTTGCAATAAGATAGATCCTCCTACAGAATTTTGAATCCTTTTCTAGAACTATAAGGTCCTTATATGAAAGGACCAAATGATCTATTGGCTTCGCTACTACACCTGTCACCTTTGTGAGATGTGAAGTCTGCAAATCTCTTTTCATCCCTGAGATTTCCAGAATAAAGCCTTCTGTGTTTACTAAGGAAGAACATAAAAAGGAATGTGATTGGAGGTGTGTTGATACTTGTGCACAGCTAGACCTTCCATCACCCCTTCTCTCTCACTCCTCAACAGCAGGTTGCTATCTTTGAAAACTTGAATCCTTAATTCTGCCTTTTGATTTTTGTTACTATTTTTCAGAGTTATTGATGTTTTGTTAGTGATGAGTAGTTCATAACTCCTGGCCGTATGTATAATTCTTAGGTTATGTTATTTAAAATTAAGTGGTGTGTGTGTGTGTGTGAGAGAGAGAGAGAGAGAGAGAGAGAGGATGCTCAATTAAATCATTCAAATTATATTCATTCAGTTGTCATTCCAAATTGTGTGTTTTTAATTTAGTTTTTGCTTAGTAATTTAGTTGTTTCAATAAACAGATTCTATACCTGATTAGTGGGGCTAATCATGGTTTCTGTAACTTCCAGAGAAAACTAACCATTTCTGGCCAATCCCATCCAAATAGCCTTAGTTAAAGAAGAACAGAACCAACAACCTCACAGTAAAGTGATGCTAAATTATTCATTTGCAAAGAAAACGGTTTTATTCAGCAAAAAAAATGTTGGGTTCTAGCAATGATATGGATTAAAAATTAACATTTTGTCACTTCATATAACTAGCATCATAGTTAAACATGCAATACCTAGTAATATATCTCATATACATCTTAAGTTGATAGCTTCCTAAATATAACAACAGCAAAGTTATCAACAAAAAAAGCAAAGGTAGCGTTTATTTAGTGTTTACTGTACATTTCGTATTTGCCCAAGTATTCCACATGCACAACCACTCTGTAAATTAGATGCCATTATTTCTCCCCAATTTACATTTAGGGAAGCTAAGGATCACAATACTTATTAAGTAACTTTTCCAATGTCATACAACTAGATTCTGGCAGGGCTGGGACCCAAAGCCATTTTCCTCCCCTCCATACTGTGCTGAGGCTCATTTATTTGGACCCCCAGGCCGTATCTAGTTTGAAGGAAGGAGGGAGTGAGTGGAACAATTGTATTTGGTTACAAATAACACAGTCACTAATTACAACCTAGATATAAAATGTCTCAGTTCAATCAATTTCCATTTTATAACCCAGTTCATGCACTGAGTTTTCTTATCCTTTTTATGCAATATTTATGATTCAAGTGAATCTGCAATATATACATATATATTCTCCTCTGTACATATAACATTCTTATAAAGATGGGTTAGCACAAGTCTGAAACAGTTTTTTAGATATTTTCTGAAAAGGGGTCTGCTTTTTCAGTAGATTCCATTGAAATTTCAAATGACCACCCATAAAATTCTTCATATCTTTTTCACACATTACAACCACATTAAATATCTATCCCTATAGACAATAGTTTTTAAAAATAAAATAAGTGGAGAATAATGGGCTAATGATGATTTCCCATTTTCTTTATATTAATTGCTTTGTTACAATTTTGTCTTTGCAATAAAAATGTGATTAAAATCTAGATCTTAATTTTTATACTTTCCCATCAGAAGCTTTTTATAGAAAGAAGAATTTTTTAATATCAGGAAAAAGATAATTAAATGTTTCTGACCCCTCCTCCCTCAGTAACATTATGATGGTGGTGTTTTTTAACCGAGATATGCTTAAATATTTATTTCTTTAATATTGGATGCTGTCAAAGAATAAAATAGTTGTTGTTTGACTTCTTTCCTCCTTTTAAATATATTTAATTGAACAAATATCTATTAAACACACACCATACGTTATCTTAGATTCCCTGTTGTATTTCCATCAATTTTTGGCATGTTTTACAAGTAATTTATTGACAATAATAATTAAGGGGCAAAAGTATGTAAATGGTTTCCTTCCTTAGCAAGTTAGAGCAGATCACTTGCAATTGAATGTACTCTTGTTGATTGAAAGAAAAGAACTGGAATTATATATTTATTGCTTGTTAATCTGAGAGTTTGCCCAAGGGAATGTCTCTTCAGGGACCCAGGCGTATCATAGTAGGAAAAGCAGTATTGCTTTGAGAGCTACAAAGTAATAAATCCTGCTTCTTGTCCTGACAGAACACAGACCCCATGGTCTCCTCCCATCCTTCCAATGCACTCTCTTAGCCACATGTAGCCGTGCCTTCATTCTCTGTGGCAGGAAGAACTCTTAAGTATATATAGGTAGAAGGTCTCCACTTTCTCATCAATGAGCAGCAAAGCCAAGACCTGAGCCCAACACTTCTAACTCTTGGAATAGCTTATTAGGTGGTAAAAACTTTACCATCTAAAGTATTGCTATTTTTATTGAGAAATAGCACTAGAATCTACATTATCCCGTGGAAATATCATGTCACTGTACTTCTAAAAAGATAAAAGGTAAATATTTGGCATTGCTACCAAGAAGCTGCTAATTGACTTTAAATAAATTTAGTATCAACATACATAACATTAATTTATCTATGGCTGAGTTGTATCCTCTGTAAAATTGGGTAATAAGGATATCTATCACATATGATGGCTGGGCAGGATAAGTGAGGAAGTCTGCCAAATGCTTGCTGTGGTGCTTGGCACACAGTGAGCATCAACAAGCATCGCAATGTTGTTGCTGTTATACTTTTATTTATCTTATTACTATTATGTACAAAAGAAGAGTAGGGGGAACCTACAATGCATGTGAACAACCAATTTAAAATACTAATTTATAATAAATTTATAATTAATACATTTTAATACATTAAGCTCATGATGAAATAGTTAACTTCCTGAGTATTCAGTATCCATTCAAATACTTTCATGACATAAAACGGACTTTTCTGTTAATTTACATGATACATGTTTTTGAGCACCTTCTTCATGACTGACATTTTTCTTATTGAAAGATCTAGAATGAAAATATGATAAATTATGGATTACTTTACTTATTATTCAAGATGGAAGATTATGTTTTCTATTTCTATCAGGAATTGTTTAAAGGAATTATTTTTCAGAAGCAAAAAAAAAATATTTGGACATCTTTTGGAAGTAATGTCAGTTCCTCAAGGAGGTCTCTAGAGCACATTTGTCTGTTTTTGAGGAGATGTTTCTTCTTAGCTTCTGCCCACAGCAAACAGAGCTGAGCTGTCTCTGCCCTCCGAGACTGGAGGCCTAGTAACCAACTACTGGTTCTGATGCGTACTAAGTACCCATCATTTTAGTGACACTTAATTTTCAAAACAATACTATGAGACAGTATTATTTTTTTAAAGATAATGAAGCTGAAAAACAGAGAAATGACAAGACATGCAGATGGCAGATCTGGGATTCTGACTGCAAATGCCTTTCTTTTCCCATTACAGTTAACTGCCCACTTTCAGCTTATTTTCCAAAACTCCTTTCCGAAAGCAGGAACTTTATCTATCTGGATTGGGAGCACGTTGTGCCAAGAACAGTGCTGTTACCATCTGGGCAATCATTTACGTCATTTTAATGTATAGAATGAAAAGTCTGGATCTTATAGCTGGATAATAGTGATAAAACCTGAATTTAACTCCTTTTCTCTCATGACTGACTCAATCTACTATCTTATACCAGAATCCCCAAAACTCACATGCAATTGCTTATCCCTCCTTCCTTTTAGTCCATTATTGTTCCAATTATTCATCCCTTTGCCTGGTTCATGCAATTTTTCTCAATTGATTATGCAATCACTGAATTAGCAACCTCAGACTGAGCTACCCTCCAGTTGATTGCAAAGGATTCGCACAAAGAAAGGATAAAACAAGTGGAAGAAAACAATTAGAGCTTTCATTAGTTATTGCATGTTGTGGTGATTGGTAAAGAATAAACACTGTCACCCTGATTCTTTCAGAAAGACAGAACAGGGCTCTTTGGAAGGTGCTAGAGAGCTTTCTCCATGGGTCCCCATTCAAATGCCTCCACCTCTCCCACTTCTGAAAGGAGGATCATGTAGGAGCAGCCCAGGAGAGGTATTATAATAAGCCCCTTTAAAACACATAAGGAAAACAAGACAGAATTATACAGAAGAAGCATGCTGTTGGCTGCTCAACTGCTATCTTGATGGATGTTGAATAGCTCTAATAAGCAGTGGGATTTTGAGCCTCCGTTTCCTCAACTGTAAAACACAAATATTAATAAAATCTATCTTATCTCTCACATAGAACTATTATAGGGGAACAAATGAGATAATGCAAATGATAGGTTTGGGGAAGTGTAAGTTGCATTTGAATATTTGTTAGTATAATGAAGTTGACTGTGCTGAGTAAAGGACAAATTGAGTCCTTGGGTACCTTTTAGGGCTTTTAGATGGTTGTTTGTATCTTTCTGTAATAGAAAGGATTGAGATCCTAAGTGATATCCTAGAGGGGTGGATTAATGCACCCACCAAAGTGTCCACTCTGTATCCAGAGTATGACTTGTGACCTTTTAAGAGTTAGCATCATTAGCTTACAGACTTCTACCATAATGCTCAAGTCATCCCTGTAAGAAATGTACATTGGGAGAAAAGAGATGTATTTGGGAAGAGAGATGCATAGCTACTGCCAGGCTCATTTTGATGGTTCAGGAAAAGCAAAATACAAGGAGAAATGCCTCAGTAAAGTTATACTACTTGCTTAAAGTCACCAAGTACATCCATGCATCATCGATCTCAGGTTCAGCAGGATTAATTAATTAAGGCTGTGCATGCACACCGTAAGATTAATTTACTGAATAATTCACTAAGAAAAGTCTGTTCAATTCTAAAGCATGAAGACTATAATGAATCATCGATGTGACTAATTTACCTTCCCTGTATTGAGTGATAGGTTTTAAATTGAAGTGAACCATAATTTGGGCATATTGATCCAACTCCAGGTCCCCTATATTGTTAAGAAATTCCAGGAATTTTGAAAGACTGGAAAATGTTTTTCTTTAAGGGAGATTGAGGCATCTCATAACTTTCAACTGGAATGTCTTCTTTAAATCCACATGCATTAACAAGTTCCAACTCCTGGTCATAATTGATGAATTAAAAGAGAGGATTATGTTGGTAGTGATATGCAAAATTCTCAGGAATGCAGGGAGAAAGGCTGACAGAGAAATGCCTATGATTATTCTTTGTGACAGGATTCTCTTGCACACTGCCAATGACCAGCCCCAGTGAATTCAGTACAGCATGACACTAAACAGTAGAAAACATGGCAACACAATTATGTTTTCCAACTTGGGAGGCATTTGAAAAGAAGAATCTCTCTCTCTCTCTCTCTCTCTCTCTCAGGTTCCTGTGATTAGTCTAAAATGCATTGGAAAAATCACACTTTTTTTCCTTAGAAATGGAAGTTAGGAGGAATTAGATCTATCTTAATGACGGTGCCATACTGTGCCACATTCTTTTTTATATACTCTGTCTCTAAGCCTGGCCCATTATAGGTGCTTATATATTGTTGTTGAATTAATAGAGTAATTATTTACAAATAATAGAGCAGTGGTGATTTAACTCAATGGTAGGGCCTATTTACAGGAAGCAGTACTGCATAATTCTCACTACTTCATCTGAACTAGGGACCTTTCATCGGTACCTATGTTGTTCTAACTTTCCTTTTACACCCTCACTACTGCTGCCATTTTGGTTTTCATATCAGAATTCTTATTATTGGGAGCTGTGTAAGCATGTAAGTTAAATCTGCTCTACCTTTGTTAGTATCACAAATGAGAAATTGCTGCATCACATTAAAATCAAATTTTTTTCTTAGAAAGAAAATAACACATTTTACCAGGCTTCTTCCTTGTATTTCTTCATCTGTTTACTTTTTTTTTTTAAAGACAAAGGACTTTATTTATTTTATTTATTGACTAAGGTATTATATATGTGTCCTTATCCTCCCATTCCCCCAGCCTGCCCCCCCCTTTTACCCTCACCCCCTTAGTGTCTGTGTCCGTTGGTTATGCTTATATGTCTCTGTTTTTCTAATCCTCACTTTAAAGACTATACTATTCTCTATAGATAAGTGTTCACCCTTTAACCAGTCTGTTTTGATGGAAGATTTTTTTCTTTTTAAGTATTTAAATGATCTCATCGTAGCTATAAGGTGCACTCATTATGTGGATTCTGAGGACCATATTACTTAGTTCAATTGAAGATTTATTTTATGCCTCTTCACTTTCTGTTCTTTTCTTTGAGTGGGTATTGTTAGATTTTCATGTTTTACACAACATGTTTTTTCATATTTTTCTATATATCTTTCTATTCACATTTGACTTTAAAGTTTATCTTTCCTTCCATTTTACTTTTTTATTTACTTATCCCCTTTCTCCTTAAATGCTCATTCTTTAAAACCTTTCTTTATTGTATCTAATAAAGAGGGAATATGCTAATTGACCCTCACACCATCACAAAATGGCAGCCCCCACAGCCAATAAGGAGAGAATATGCTAATTGACTGCCCTGCCCTCAAAGATGGCAGCACCCACAGCCACAAGATGGTGGCGCCCAGTCCCCTCAGCCCTGCCGGGGTGGCAGGCGCGCCAGCCGCTCTGTGTGCCTGCCTCCGGAGACCTCTAGTACCCTCAGCTCCCCAGCCACCCAGGGCTGGCCCGAGGCCCAGGTAACCAGGGCCAGCCGAGGCTTGCACTGATGGCAGTGGCAGCAGCAGAGGTGTGATGGGGTGTTGCCTTCCCCTGATCGCTGGGTCACCTCCAGCCCCTGAGGGCTCCTGGACGGTGAGAGGGGGCAGGCCGGGCTGAGGGACCCTGCCTCCAGTGCATGAATTTTCATGCACTGGGCCTTTAGTATTGAATATTACAGCATATAATGTACCTGTGTTTCTGAAAACAACCATTTAAAATACTCTTTACTTTTTATATGAATATCTCCATATAAAGACAGAAAAGCTAAATTCCCTTTACAATTCACGATTAAGGGAAATTGACAATTAATTTTATTGTATTCTCTCTCTCTCTCTCTCTCTCTCTCTCTCTCTCAATAGATGTATACATGTATACAGTTCTTTAGCTATTAGGAATTTCAAGTTTAGAGGTTATTTTGATTTCCATTTTAGAAGTTTCCTTTGTTATATATTTTTCTTTCTTTTTGATGACTCTTATTTCCTTAATCCTTGTATTGATGGTTCTAGAACATGCTTTTAGTTTATTATAAAATCTCACCAAGTCCTTTTCAGAATAGTTTTATTACCAATTTAAAAATAAGGCATGATAGCGTCTACATACAACTAAATCACATTCACTATTTTTAACTTTCCTCATTTTTCTTTGTTCTCTTCAATATTTTTTTAGGCTTGTACACTTACTATCTGCTTGTCTTCCTCTTTCCTTACATCTCTTTGCTCCTCTCTTTCTTCCTTGGATGTTCAAATCTTTTCTCCATTCAAAATTGGTCACCATATACTTAATTTTCTTATCCTTTCCCATGACCTGACATAGGGAATAACGTGTGAATAATAAACTTTGTATCTCTTCACCTTCTGTGGGTTCATAATGTGAGAATGTATTACTGCCTGACTCATTGAAAAAGGGAAGGCTGGTTGCTGGCTGTGCACAGGCTCAGAATCATGAAGGGGTCGGGAGAGATTAGTTGGCTGTGTCTTCCATGGTTACTACACCCTCAGAGCTGTTCTACACTCATTTACTACCTTTCAAGGAGAGAATGAGGTAAACAGGCATGGGTGGTAGATTGCTGACAGCTTTCACCAGACCTAATGTACAATCTTAAGCATAAACCCCAATACATGAATAAATGTCGCGATTTTCCTAGAAATACAGGACCAGTTTAGGAAAAGTTGAGATGTTAGATTTAAAAAAAAATTACAGCCCATCTTTCCATTTAGAACCTTTCTCCCTTCAGAATAACTAAGTTCATGAATAAGATCATAGTTGTTAGTCTTAAGGAAGGAGTAGTAGGTAAGATGGAGCCTTAAAAAGGTAGGTGGAGTCATTTTGGCCATGGATATTTTGGATGGTTTTCCTGGGGCCTTGAACATGTGCCTAATCTACCCAATGGATAATCCATCATGGAGAGGAAGTAATCAACTTGAAAATCCACTAAAAGGAGACATATAACACAAGAAGCCTTTGTTGTAGAATAGCAAATGATTTCTGCTGAGAAAGAAAAAAGCTTTTAAGAAGTGAGGAAATTGAATGAAGGGAGCAGGAAACAGAAAGATCCGACATGTGCCTGTGGAACAAAATGTCTTGTCTTTCCAACCAGGATATAAAGCACTGAAGCTGGTTACTGTTCACCTGAAAGCTTTATGTCCTCAGTGCCTCAGAAGGGTTTATCAAGCAAATGAATTAGACAATAATACTAATACCTCAGGAGAGACAGGAAGTTGAAATTCACTACTTCATTTCATGCATTATGCCCTCTATTGGACATACAGATATTGGATGATATGTTTACCTATAAATTGCTGGCTACTAACAACAAGTAATTTGTTTTATTCTTTTTAATATTGAAACAGTAAAAAACAGATTACAGAATTTTAAATTTATACTGAAATTCCAAGATTTGACATATACCTATTTTTGCTTTTTAAAAATTTTATCTTTATTTTGAAAGTATTACAGATGGCACCTTGTTTCCCCAATTGACTCCCTTCACCCCCCCTACCCCCCAAGCCTTTACCGCACTATTGTCTGTGTCCATGGGTTATGTATATATGCATATATACTAACTTTTTAGGATTCATACTCCTGTTGTTATCCTCAAACTTTCATGCTCAGAAAGTAGGTTTATAATCATTTGAAGTGACACTTTCAATGTTGTCAGCAAGATTGTTGATTCTCAAGGCTTGTGTCATAGAAACATTTCCAGCAGCTCAGTGGCATATCTTTCTGAGGGACCTTTATGAGCCTGCGCTTCATTCCTGGCCAGTGGGAAACTCACAACTGAAAGCAGATGCCCATGGGAAGGGTATCCTAGGCAACATTCGCAGCCCACGTCATTGCCGCTTTCTCTCAATGATGGATAGTTTCTGTTGGTGGTTCCTCTTGGGGAGAACCACACGCTGAGGTCCTCTAATGTCAATGCATAATGAGATATGAATATGAGAAACTTATGCTGAATGGCTTCTTAACAAAGTGGAACTCTGGGTGTATCTGGAGAAATAGCTATTACTGATGGTCCAAATACTTTTCTCGGGCAATTAACATTTATAACTTTTGTGTAGCTAGCTATTTTTAAAGTGCAATGTGGCAGAAAACAGTTGGCCATTTCCTCTATATTATGCTGAGTGCACAACCTTTGGAAGACCCCTAGGACATGCTGTAACAATTGATTTTGCCTGTTCTCACTTCAAAGCACTGTATGAAAACAATAATTCGTCCAGCACCTGGGGGAGAAGATGTTTCTCTAAGTGAATTTCCACACAATAGTAGTGTACTCTCTTAAAGTTTTTAAATTAGTTTATATTAGGCTCAAGATGCTTTTATTAAAACTTGCAGTTGGATAGAAGTAATTCTTTAAATGCTATACATCTCCATATATTCTAAGGCTCTAATGGGTATGGTTTATCTTAATTAAAAATCATTACTAGAAATCTCAAGTATTCTTTCTTAGAATCCTTCAATAATCTCCATTACCTATCGGCTAAGTCCATATTCTAATAAGTTCTTCAATTTCATGTCTCTTCTTACCTCTCCAGTTTGTTCTTTCTCTCTCCTCACCCTTAATTCTATAATCTTATGAAACTATATACAACTCCCCCAGTGGGCCACAGTGTTGCACAGCCCTGTCCCTGCTGCTTCACTTTTCCAGAAAGCTCTTTCTCTCTGTTTCTAGCTGGACTAAGAGTTTCTTGACCTGTTGCCCACTTCCATTCTTACTACTTTGGTCCTTGTAGCTCTATTGTGTCCTACTTCAGTCACAGTTGTCATCAGTATTTGGATTGTTTGTTTGTCTAGATAACTCATGAGTGCTCCTCAATAACTGGCTTTTCAAATGCTTCTGACATATTTATAGGTCAGTGAATGCAATGTAGGTAAGCACCGGGGATTCCAACACATGTGGGACTCTCTCCTGGAACTAAAGGACCTCAGCTATTCTGTTGGCTGCGTATTTTGTGACGGATTATTCCCCATCTCTTCATATTGAATCAGGCCCTTGTCAGTTGCTGTCAATGTGTACTCTTAGCCAAGTAACTATGTACCCATAGCTAAGATACTGAAACCTTCTGCAGCTCAGTTTCTTCCTTTTATAACTATTAGTGAAATAAATTGGGGCGATTGACTAAGTGATGAAATGGTTGACCACCAATGTGGCACGTGATTCACACTTTGAATGAGACCTCACATCCATGTGCAGAGCTTGAGAATACAGTGTGTGCATAATCACCATGGTGAGTGGAGCTCATCAGCTCCACATAGTAAATGAATGCTGACCCCTCTGTGAGGTTCTACAGCATTTTGAAACTTCAGCTTGCAACGTTTTCTGGGGGATGTGTTGAGGTATTTTGCCCTTATAGACTAAGACACACTCCCTTCATGCCCTAAACCTGGAGCATATGTAAACTAGATTTGCATATTAATCATTTTGGGAGAAAAATTGCAGTCACCTTCAACCCATCATACCTTAGATCCCTATCATTGTTTCTCAAAGCCCATGCTGAAATGCCTTTTCCTGACTCAGCTTTCCTTGTGCTCTCAAACACATGGCACTCCATGTTACCTCTTCTTCAGCACAAACACCTCATCTACCCACTCATGCCAAACTTTCCTGAATACCTCCTGATCTCAACTGGCACCCTTCTATCCCTTGAGGGCACCACTTTCCTACAATCATCTCAAATTAAGTGTGCTTGCTTTTTCATAGCCCAAGGACCTCAGGATCTAGATGTGGATATTAGAATCCTCCAATCTCCTGGTAAATGATTCCAGAATTACTTCTACATAGTGGTGTATAAAAGCCTGCTCCCTGGAACTCATGCTGCTACTACACCAACTCTCCCTCTTCTCATTTCTCTTATCAACCAACCTTGAGGTTACCTTGTGTCCTTCAAGGAAGCTTCAATATCTGGTCCACACTTTTTATCTCCACTTCAAGTCTTCTGGTCAACCTGGATGGCTTTAATGTCCACTCATTTAGTAACTTATTCTCTCAGTCCCTTCTCCTCATTGTTTTCAATGAGATATGCCTTCTCCCATTCCATCACCCAAAACTACAAGATTGTTATCATCTGGAGCAGTTCCATCACCCCTTAAAATCCTAAACTCAAACATTCCACTCTTTCTATGACTTTCTATTTTTATAGCTCTCTTATTCCAATTATGTGCACTGGTCAATATTATAGGGACCTTTAGCAATGCTGCCCCTCTAACTTAACTGTATTGTCAGCTTCCTTCGCTCTTCCCTTGGTTCTCTAAACTGTTTAAATTCCACAACCCATCACTTTAATAGTCTTGTCATTAATTCAAATCAGTCACACACGTGCAGAAAATCCCCTTTTCTAAAAAAAAAATAAAATCTGCCTTCTCTAATGCTGCATTCTGCCCCCCAAGTGGTACTATAGAAATGTCACCTCCATGCAGTTTGGGGTCACTACAAAGTCATGGTTTCCAGCCTCAATTGGGTCCTGAGATTTGCTCAGGGCCTTGTTTCCATAGGCAGCATTGTTACCTGTTGTATAATTTCCTAAATCTTATTTGCTCAAGCAGAAACTTTGGTGTCACCCTTGACTCTTTGCTTTCCTTCAGACAGCACATCTCATCAATCAGAAATCCTGTGAATTAAACACAATTTTACTTCTCAAATATCTCCGTGTTTTCACTGCCATGACCTTACTTCAGTCTCACATCCTCTTTCTTCTAGATTATTGTAAGGATATTTTTTACCAGGCTACCTGCTCTTCTCCACAAAGTAACTACTATGATCACTTGACAATGAAAATATGTCTACTGGTTTAATGATGTTCTTTTTGTACTTTTTAGTAAAAAGCCATAACATTCAACTTCCTGTGGGATATTCTGCCTTGGCTTATTATCCCAGTTTATGTCTTCTCGCCCTTTCTACATCTACATACTTTTCATCTACAGTTTCTTCACACTCCTGCCCTTGAACTCTACACAATCATGTTCAGGTTCCCTCTGCATCCTGGCTACTCCTAATTACACCTATTGACAGGCTTGGATAATGGCAATTTGTCTTTTAATTGTTGAACTTAATGTCATTTCTCTGGACTGCAGTTCTTGACTCCCTCCTCTGCAACTGGGAGGAATTAAAGAGTTTTACTGGCACTCTGATTTTATTTCCAAAGACCTGTACATTGAGTTGCTATTTTTTATTTCCTTGTATTTTATGCTGAGGTACAGCCTGAGAGAGGACTGCTTTGTTTTGTTTTGTTTTCAGAGAAAAACACACTTTACAAAGAGATGAGATAAAGTGACTCTCATATACTTGCCTAATCCTGAGCCTCACTTTACTTATCTTTTGACTTTGGATTACAATTGGATGTGCATATGAGTGCTGTTATGATCAAGAGATTAGATGAACTATCACATGTTAAATGTCTGGAAAATATTAAGTCTTAAATAAATTTTAATTACAATACCATTTTGTGGGTTTAGTGTTGCAGAGGGTTTTTAGATCATTATTGCAAATCTTTTACGTAATATTTTATGTAAGATGTTTCCTTTAAGGGATCTATCCACACACCTGGCAACCACAGGAAGAATATTAAAGCTTCTTATAAACAAAGAGGTCATGAATGATAAAATAATCCTATATAATAAAGAGCTAATGTGCTAATTAGACCAAAGAGCAGAATGACTGTCTGGAGAACCTTCCAGACAATTGCAAATCTTTTACGTAATATTTTATGTAAGATGTTTCCTTTAAGGGATCTATCCACACACCTGGCAACCACAGGAAGAATATTAAAGCTTCTTATAAACAAAGAGGTCATGAATGATAAAATAATCCTATATAATAAAGAGCTAATGTGCTAATTAGACCAAACAGCAGAATGACTGTCCGGAGGACCTTCCAGAAAAAGCCGGGGCTGCAAGGGCCGGCCGAGGCCGCGAGGGGCTGTGAAGGCCAAACCCCTGTATCAGGCCTCTAGTAGTAATAATAATAATAACACTCAAGCAAGTTACTATTCCGTGTATCAGGCCTCTAGTAGTAATAATAATAATAACACTCAAGCAAGTTACTTTCTTCTACTACTATGATCGGTAAAGATGTGAAATTTCCAAGGCAGATTTTGAATAATGGAGATCCCAATAGGCATGGCATGGACTGTGTAAGACATGAACATTGTCCCAGGAATGTTCTCTTTGCTCTGTTTACACAAACTGGATTAGTCAGATGCAAAAATTCCTTCTCAGTCAAGCAATTGATGAGTTGTTTCAGTCTAACCAGTTATTTAACCTCATTCAGCCAATGGTAGGCACTGAGCGATGACTGGCTTCTTAAGAAGGATTGTTCATGAATGTAGACTCAGCACAGGGAGACATGCATTGCATTAAGGAACTCCCAAAACTACATAAGACTTTTGTGACAATATATCAAAGAGCATATACCATGGACACTAATAATATTTATACTTGTGTTGCAAATGACTCTTACATGTTGGGATCAGTTATGATAACATCACCAATTTATTAAGGGAATTAGCACAAATACTTATGTTGGCAGACTCCCTACAAGGTGTGGAAATTCCTTCTGCCACCTGTGACCTGTAGGTGTTCACATCATGCTTGACACCTCCAATGTAGTTTCACCTTTGCCCTCTTTCCAACCTAGACAGTGCTAATTATTATGAAGCCCCTTTTTATTGGCAAGCCAAATTTTGTTTTTCATAGCTTTCATCATTTGTCATGGTTTAGTCTTCCGGACTAGCAGAGTATTTGAGAAAATATTAATATTTGACTTATTCGGGATATAAAGTACAGCATAGGGAACATAGTCAACAATATTATAATAAGTACATATGGTGCCAGGTGGGTACTGGAAATATCAGGGGGAACACATTGTAAAGTGTATGATTGTCTAACCACTATGGCTGTACACCTGAAATGAATACAAAATCATATTGAATATAACTGAAAAATAAATTTTTAATTTAAAAAATTTCACTTATTCTTCTCCAAACCCATCTTCTGTACTCATACCTACTGTGTCATGGTTTTATAATCATCCATTCAGTCATCCATTCAGCAAGCTTTGATCAAGCTTTTACTAAATATAGGATATTGTGGTGCTACAAGTGATAGAAAGATACAGAAGACTTGGTCCTTTCCTTCAAGTAGCTAATTCATAGCAATTTGTTAATGTCCCTCTTAAAATGTGGCACGTGGAATGGAACATAGCCCTCTACATGTGTTCTGAGCAATGAAGATTACAAGAGACTACTATTTCTCATTATCAACCCCATAGTTCTATTAAAGAAGTCTGTGTTTATGTTAACCTTTTCATAGCTGTGTCAGATTGGGTTTCTGGTCAAATACAAATTCAAGTCTTTTTTTCTTTTATATCTTAGCTAGTTGATCTAGGTGCTACTCATACATTATGTATAACTACTCAGGTGTCATTAGCCCCATATTCCTTAGAGGAATATAAGGTTCAGTAAAGTTGTATAACATTCTCAGGGTCACAGAACAAGTAAGTGACAAGTAAAAGGAGGTTTAACTTCCCAATGAGTATGTTACTGGGTGACTGTTTTATTTTTTCCTCCAAAGTGGAATAATCTGAAAGCTTCAAGAGTTCAGTTAGTAGATCCATAATAAAAAGTGGGGTGTTTTGATGTATAACATTTCATGACCCTCTAACATCTATAAGTATGGCAGGATCCCTCCATTGGGTGTTTGGAAGCTAATCACTTCCCGTATCTTCAAAAACACTCGAGACTTTTTATCTAAGGTATCTCTTGCTTCACTTTCTTTGCATCCTTATCTTTGGCTCATTGCATCTTCCTTTCCTCTCTCTGTCTCTCTCTCGCTCTCTCTTTGTGTATGTGTGTGTGTTTTTGTTGTTGTTATTAATCCTCACCCTAGGATATTTTTCCATTGAGCTTTAGAGAGAGTGAGAGGGGGAGAGATAGAGAGAGAGAAACATTGATTTGTTGCCTCCCACAAGAGCTCCAACCAGGGCCAGGGATTGAACCTGCAGCCAAGGTACATGCCCTTGACTGGAATCAAATCCGGGACCCTTCAGTCTGTGGGCCAAGGCTCTATTCACTGAGCCAAACCAGCTAGGACTCCTTTTCCTCTCTTGATTGCATTTCTTACATTGGCTATTTCATTATTGTGACCTAACACCTTTCCTGATGTCCTGCCAGATCCAGATACACCTTCTATTTGCCTTCTGGTAGGAACTTGCCTGCAATTTTTAGATTCTAATTCCAGACTTTGATCTGATTCTTCTAGCACAGTGATGGCGAAACTTTTGAGCTCGGCGTGTCAGCATTTTAAAAAACCCTAACTTAGCCGAAACCGGTTTGGCTCAGTGGATAGAGCGTTGGCCTGCGGACTGAAAGAGTCAGTCTGGTGACATGCAGGGGACATGGCACTTCAGACAGAGGGGAGAGCATAAGTAAAAAGAGTAAAAACAGAGGAGAGGACAGCACCGTGATGGCGAACCTTTTGAGCTCGGCGTGTCAGCATTTTGCAAAACCCTAACTTAACTCTGGTGCCGTGTCACATATAGAAATTTTTTGATATTTGCAACCATAGTAAAACAAAGACTTATATTTTTGATATTTATTTTATATATTTAAATGCCATTTAATAAAGAAAAATCAACCAAAAAAATGAGTTCGTGTGTCACCTCTGACACGCGTGTCATAGGTTCGCTATCACTGTATCTAGCCCCTTCTTATAATTCAACTCAAATTAATCTATTCAAGACTTATTTATGAGCACCTACTGTGTGTCAGGCAGGAATAGATTCATGCTCTTGGACCCGTAAAGTCGTATACACTTTGGTGCCAGTATTTGGAATAGAATATTGAGCACTCTCTATCCCAGTGTGAAAATTTGTGCTTTCTATCCCTCATATCAATTTATAACTTTGTGAATTTAGATTCTTCTAACAAGATATTAAGGTAAATAGGTTAAATAAATCATTATTTCATGCCTCTTAAATGAGGCAGTGGAGTTCAAATCGCTTATGGAAGTTGTAGCATGAAACATTTCAAAGGAGGTGATTGGAATGGGTGGTATGAAAGAAATGAGCTATTCACAGGAAAGAATGAAGTCCAGGGAGCTTGTTGTATGTGTCTCTGTTCCTCTGTAGACTTTAGTCTGTACTCTGCTGTGAGCATCCAGGAACAAGGCAGTTATTGCGTTTGCAATGCCTCCTCATGGTATTTCTGCTGCAGCTGTCAGATGGATGGAGACATAATTAATGAAATTCTATTTATATCCAGGGATAAACTTAGAAAACCAAGCCATGCCGCCTAAACTAGCATATTTAATGGGTCCCCATGCTGTAGTCTCTACCATCCAAGTGACAACAATATACATTTTCTGTTGGCCTTCAAATCACTGACTGGTTCACACCTTTGACTATGCTAATAGAGTAACAGGAGTGCAGCTTCTAATGTCAGAAGGCCTGGATCTATTCAGGAGTATAATGTTGAGCAAGTTTATCAACTGCTTCATCAGTAAAACAAGAGTAATAAAGCATCTAATTTACAGTGTTGTAGTGAGGAGTAAATAAGACACAATATCTTAAGCTCTTAAAACAGTACCTACATACACAGTAAGCACAGAAACTTGTTATTTGTACACATAATACAAAGTTGTTATACATATTATCATTATTGTTATTTTACTTCTAGGGGAGACAGCGTAACGGGTGATGGACAGAAGGTGCTCTGGACCAGGAGCTAAAGCACCGGGGTTACACTCTCAGGTGTACTTGCTAATAGCAAAGTGTGTGACTATTTGACCTTGAACAAGTCATTGCTAATATTTCTTTTAGCTCTAAAAGTAGCACCATCAGTTGATGGATCTGAGATAACACAGCTTTAAAAAGGAAGCTAAATATTATTGAGGGCAATATATTCTTTAAAAAAACTCCTTAAGGAAACATTAAGACCTATAAGAAATACTATTTATGCCAGAATATGCAAATTATAGCATAATAAATAAGTATAGAATATAAATAAATTATAGTATAGAATTATAGTATAATAAATAAGTATATCATATAAATAAATTATAGTATAGAATAAATAAGCCTACAATGCCACACCTGTGGGCAACATTTCCAAAATAATGCTTTTACTCAAGTGACAACATCTTTGGCCTCCATGTGGAAACACGATCAATAGAGTTCTGTTCCTCAGAGAAATCAGGCACACTCTCATTGTCATTCTCATCATTAGTAGAAATTGAAATAGAGGTGTAAGAGTAGAAGAGTAGAAATTCTTCTGTTCCGTGAAGGCAGTTAAATCTTACTTAACTTGGTTACTCCTAGAAA
This sequence comes from Myotis brandtii, assembly GCF_000412655.1. NCBI lineage: Eukaryota > Metazoa > Chordata > Mammalia > Chiroptera > Vespertilionidae > Myotis > Myotis brandtii. The sequence goes on along the minus strand of NW_005370857.1, from coordinate 951,972 downwards.
GTAGGATATAGACCCTGAAAAGAGAATTATAAATTTGGGAGCTTTCTCTGATAGGCTAGAGTGTCTATAGTATAAAGGGTTGTCATTACTCTGAGTAGAAATCAGGCTTTACATTTCATATCCCCAAGCTTTCCCCAGAAACAAAACTGTTTCTTGTTCTATGGTATTGCTGGACAGAACTTTGCACAGAGCAGACCAGGAAAGAGAAAAACAAATGTGGGAGAACAAGAAAACCTTAGTCAAAAGAAGGAGACGGGACAGGAGGAGGAGAAAGAAAAAGTTGCTCTAAGTTGCTATAGTGGTGAAACCTGGAATCAAATTCCAGCTTGCTGACTGTGTGACCTTGGGAAATTTAATTAACCTCTCTGAACCTCATGGTTCCCATGAGCAGGTTGAAAAATAATAATATTTTAATAGAAAATAAATAATATTTTAGTGGAAAGAAAACAATGTTTTCTTTGTTGTATTTTAAAACAAATAAAATATGTAATGTATCTAGCACAGAGACTGGAAAGTGGTAGATACTCAATAGCTTGTAGTGATTATTTTCTGGATGGCGAGGGGGAGGTTTGCACATGCTATACTATGTTGATCCTAGAGCAAAGTCACATGCTTCCTAATGCTTCAAAACATCAGAGGAAACAATGTTTTTGATAGTCACCCATTTTACTTGTATTCATTGTAAATAATAGAACTGATTGACTGAGTTAGCAGTGTGGCTATTCCAGCTGCTATTTCTTTCTAAATGAGATTATTTGGTAAATATTCTGCAGAGAAGAATTCACTCATGATTTTAAGACTGTAGAGCAAAGGGGCTGCAGCTCTACCATTCTTGACAGGGTTATATATTGGAAAGAGACCATGGTTTTGAATCAGATATTTTGTTTGAATGCCAACTAAACCACTTACTGCTTCTGTTTCAGGGGTAAAGCATTTAACCTTTGAGAATAAGATTCTGTAACTTGAAATGGAAAGGGAAACAAAAATAGCACCTATCTCAAAGGGCTGCTGTGAGGACAAAATACAGATGTATGTGGATGTATTTCTTGAGGGAGTAAAGCACAGTAAATGTTGATATTAATTTTTAGTTGTGTCTGATCCAGAACATGAGAAAAAGAGCTTTCCCTCCTCTTAGATCCTATTATGTGCATGAAACACAGGATGGGGTGAAAAATACCTCTTTCTCCTTTATGACCTGGTTTTACCCCAACACTTCTGGCACCAAATATGTGTGGGTTATTCCCCCCACGCCAATCGATTCTCCAACTCTCCAATAGCACCTGGGTGTCCTACAATTCAGTTCAGTTCTAACACTACTACCCAGAGTTAGTGCAGACCCCACAGGTTAAGGGCTCAGTCTCACAGGACTTTTTCCCACTTCAGATGCCAATCCCAAGTCCTGGGCCTCCTGTATTCTGACCAGTTGGCTAAAGTGATTTGAGAGAGATCAAGGATGCAGAATGTCCGGCCCGCAGGACCTGTAAGGCCCAAAAAATCCTTTGGTTTGGCCCAGCCAAAGCATTAGGGGTGATTTAATTAAATGTTTGACCAAATATAGCCGGTTAATTTTTAAGTTGATAATTTTGTATAGTCCTCGACTGATGTTATAAATATCCAAATGGGCCATGGCAGAAGAAAGGTTCCCCACCC
>NW_005370857.1:930842-949374 GCF_000412655.1 Myotis brandtii | reverse complement strand
AACCTGTGACACGCGTGTCAGAGGTGACACGTGAACTCATTTTTTTGGTTGATTTTTCTTTGTTAAATGGCATTTAAATATATAAAATAAATATCAAAAATATAAGTCTTTGTTTTATTATGGTTGCAAATATCAAAAAATTTCTATATGTGACATGGCACCAGAGTTAAGTTAGGGTTTTTCAAAATGCTGACACGCCGAGCTCAAAAGATTCGCCATCATTGGCCTAGACCCACTCATGTTGTTTTTTTAAAAAATATATATTTTATTGATTTCTTACAGAGAGGAAGGGATAGAGATAGAGAGTTAGAAACATCGATGAGAGAGAAACATTGATCAGCTGCCTCCTGCACACTCCCTACTGAGGATGTGCCCTCAACCAAGGTACATGCCCTTGACTGGAATTGAACCCGGGATCCTTGAATCAGCAGGCCTACGCTCTATCCACGGAGCCAAATCAGTCAGGGTGACCCACTCATGTTTTACAAGGAAGCTGAGGGAGATAAAGATATATAGTAGCCACCTCTGCCAGGTTCCAGGGTAGCCTCCTTCAAGAAGTTCAGGTCCTGGAAACAAGAGGGATTCCACTTCTTCTATTTCTAGTCCCCTTATTTCCTCCCTCCTTTTTGCCACTCTGAGTCTTATCTCTCCCAGACCAGAGCTTTCAACTGGATGAGGCATGATAAACTTTGGGTTAATTGAATAAGGAAACTCTGAATCATATAGAGAAGAAATTATTTATGTGGACAATGAAAGCAATTGTGGAACTAGAAACACAGCTGATTGTAGGAAGAGTGTAACACTTGGTATTCTGTTTTTAAACAATAGTGGAAAAATATGTCTGTTTATTGAGCAAAACGGTTAATAATTAGAGGGATGTAATGAACCTCCAAGTTAACAAGGGCATAAATATAATTAATAAAATATTTGTCAAGCCAGCAAAAATAAGAAAATAGGAAAGAGCACAAATAAGACACAAAGGAGAATAAATAATCATATTAAATGGGAGGATTAATTTCAAGTCTGTTAGTCATTATCTATATATATAAAAGCCTAAGAGACTGAACGACCGGTTGCTATGACATGCACTGACCACCAAGGGGCAGATGCTCAACTCAGGAGCTGCCCCCTGGTGGTCAGTGCACTCCCACAGCCAACCTCCTGCAGCCTGCCAACCTCCCATGGTCCCTCACCCTGGCCGGCCTGCCCCCTCTTGATTGGCCCCAATCGCCGGCCAGGCCAAGGCACCCCACCCATGCATGAATTCATGCACTGGGTTTCTAGTACTAAATATAAATGGACTGAATGTTACATTAATTGACATAGATTGACAGATTGCATTTAAAAAGAAGGTTTAATATATGTTATGTCTGAGAAACAATTAGAACAAAGAAATAAAGATTGGTGATAAAGAGTGGACACCAGAAGTAGTGATAATCTAGCTAAATTTAATTTCTTAAAAAAGTTATTTCTGTTGTATAACATAGATTTAAAATAATACAATACTAGAGTATCTGATCTATAGATTTTCTGAACTATGTTTCATATTTTGCATTGATATATTTATTATTTTATTCAACAAATAGTGACTCCTTCCATTAAGTCACAAAACTTAATATGCTAGCTAATTGAGAATTTTGTCAGTGTAGAACAGCGGTTCTCAACCTGTGGGTCGCGACCCCTTTGGGGGTCGAACGACCCTTTCACAGGGGGTCACCTAAGACCATCGGAAAACACATATATAATTACATATTATTTTTGTGATTAATCACTATGCTTTAATTATGTTCAATTTGTAACAATGAAATTGGGGGTCATCACAACATGAGGAACTGTATTAAAGGGTCACAGCATTAGGAAGGTTGAGAATCACTGATCTAGAAGATACTTAAATTGGTTTAAACTCTTAAATTACACTGTACTTTCCTTTTCATCTACTGCTCTGGCTGATAGGTAGAGCTGTAACTTATTTGTGTGAGCTTATATGTTTAAGTGACATTTCTATTGTCTATTCTTTTTTGTACTAGCCATTCCAGAAAATTTTATATTAAATGTATGTGAAGTGTCTTAAATCCATTTTGAGTGAGAAAGGGCATTATTAATTCAGTAATTAAAAATCCAGATTATTTGCTAGTTGCTTTCTTTTTGTCATCTTTAACTTTAGGACTATAATTTCCTTTTTCTACTTAAAAATTTTTCGTTGTGTCCTCTGCTGAATTACCATATGGTTGTGCCAGCAGTAAAGGCTTCAAAAGGATCTGTGCTTCAACTTCATCTGGGATCTGGTTGGAAATGCAGATGCTCAGGCCCTGAACCTTTGGAAAAAATAATCTACATTTTAATAGGATTTTCACCTGATTTGCTTGCACATTAAAATTTAAGAAACATTTCCCTAGGAGATCTTTTTGGCTGCTATTTGAATTCTACAATTAAAAATTTCATTGGTTACTCAGTAAAAAGTAATGGCCAGAAAGGTTTTCTTCCAATATTCCCAGTTTGCTTTATCTGAAGGAGTCTTGGGATTTAATGGGGTGTTCAGGCACAGGCATTATCTTATCATAAGTTTTCTTATACAATTACCTCTTTACTTACATTACTAGGATCGTTCCAATTCATTCTTAGTTTTAGTGGCTTAGGAGTGTGCGTGGTTAATGTTTATAAACATCTTCAGAACCTATTTGGCAGTGAGTATAGATAACAGAAAAACATTAAAAAATGTGTCTTTTCTGATAAGAGAATTGGAGTATGTGGAGAAGTGATGGCACTTTAGCCTTCTATTCAGTTGAACCACTTTGGACACAAAGACAGAAAGGGATTTTTGTTCCAGCAAATGCACAGCAGGGACAGCCGAAACCCAGGGAGAGATAATGCACTAAGTATAGCAGTTAAGTGGTAAAGACTTTGAATCCTAAAGTGGCAAGCTCCACGCATCAAAGCAGCAGGAGCAGCTTAAGGCAGCAAATAGAGATGGTGAACATCTCCTGGAGCTATGAAGATGCATTTGGGTCCTGTGAGTGAGGAGGCCAAGTGAGGCGCATCCTAAAGGGACAGATAATTACGATTGGTGACAGTGGCTTGTAAATCATACAAAACACCACATTGCACTAAGATCTTTGGGAAATTATTTAAATTATTATTGCTCTATAATGTTGTACCCTCCTAGACACTCCCGTGTCTCCCCTTTGACTTGGCAAACCTGACTTCCATTGTCCAGACTTGCCTCCTTGACCTGATCCTTTGACAACTGCATTTCTTTTCTGAACCACTTAGATGTCTTGCTTCAATTTTCACTTCCAGAGAAGCGACTGAAAAATACATTTCAAGTTCAGACATCTAGATCCCAAAACAGAATATAGTGGGTACACCTAAATTTCAGTTGGCTGACCAGAAACAAGCAAAAAACAAACTTATAATGCCTAACCCTACATACCAGACTTTCAGAGTGTGCTCTGCAGCATCAGAGTGCTTTCCTAAGGTTGCCTGGGAGCCCGCACAGAGGACCGGGGGACCAAGCTGCTGAGATTTTTGGAGGAGATTCCTTTTTTAAATCAATTTTATGTGTTGGTAATCTATAATAGGTTGCATTTGATAAAATAATAACAAGTTGCTTTAAAATTTACATTATTGATGTTATAGAAATAAAAAGGACTATAAAGGAATACTATAAACAATTGTATGTTAATAAGTTAGATATCATAGATAAAAAGACAAAATCCTAGAAACACACAAACTAGTGAAACTGACTCAAATAAAATTTTTGAATAGACATCCTGTGTAACAAATAAAGAGATTGACTTCGTCATTTTAAAACTGCCTGCAGCCGAACCGGTTTGGCTCAGTGGATAGAGCGTCGGCCTGCGGACTCAAGGGTCCCAGGTTCGATTCCGGTCAAGGGCATGTACCTTGGTTGCGGGCACATCCCCACTGGGGGGCGTGCAGGAGGCAGCTGATCGATGTTTCTAACTCTCTATCCCTCTCCCTTCTTCTCTGTAAAAAATCAATAAAATATATTAAAAAAAAAATAAAACTGCCTGCAGAGAAAGTCCAGGCCTAGGCCTCAGTATTATCCTGACATCAAAACCAGGCAAACACATCACAACAAAACTATAGACCAATATCTCTTACGAAATATAAGAAATTCTTCACAAAATACTAACAGTGGAATCCAGTGGAATCCAATAACATTAAAAATGATCACACATATTAATCAAGTGAGATTTGACTCAGGATTACAAGATTGATTTAACATTTGAACGATCAAGACATATACCACATCAAAACGATAAAATACACTGAAAACACACAATCATCTCAATAAACAGAAAAAAAAACCACATTTTACAAAATCCCACATGCCATCAAGATTAAACACAAAACAAAACACTTAACAAAGTAGGAATTCTGAGCAACACCCTTAACCCAATAAAAGGCATCCATGGAAAAAAACCACAGTAACATTAAACGTAATTGTGAAAGATTAAATGTTTTCCCCTAAGATCAGTAACAAGACAAGGATGTTCACTTCTATCCAATATTGTATGAGAAATTTTGGCAAGGGCAATTAGGCAAGGGATAAAAAGGTATTCAATTGTAAAAGAAGCAAAATGACCTTTATTTAGGGATGATATAATCTTTATATAGGAAAGCTTAAAGAATCCCTGAAAAAACTATTAGATTTAATAATTGACTTCAGCAAGGTGGCAGGATATAAGATCAATGCACACACACAAAAAACTGTACTTCTATACCCTTGCAATGAAAAATCTGAAATTAAATTAAGAAAATAATTTATTCATAATAACATTAAAAGTAAAAAAAACACTCAGAAATAAAACTAAAGTCCAAAATGGGTACTATGAAAACTAGGAAACGTAGTCTCCTGAATCCCTTAATAGGAAGAACTGAAAAGCCATTGTTGGGTCAACACTGGAGTCACCACTGACATTAGTTACCCACGATTCTGATTGGAGACATCATCATTGTTGTCGGATGTCACTGGCTTAGTGATCATGCATTTTTCCTCTGTGCTATGTAACTTAGGAATTAGGGACCAAGATTAACACATTGACTGTCTTGAACTCTGAATTGTCCTCTTAGGGAACAGCTGTGCCCTTTGAATCTGAAGTCCTTTTGGGAGCTGTTCCACAATGTACTGGCTGCTTAGACGACCCTATCCTGCTATTCTCGCTTGTTTTTATTAGCTTAGGTTACATTGGAGGGAGGGAGCCATCTTTGAGCTCACAGCATCGATTGTTACTTTTATCAAAAAGTGTTCATATTCTTGGAGAATATGAGAGACTTGGCTAGATTAGGACAGGGAATAGCTAACTTCCTCCTCACCTATACATTAGACCTCTGGAAACCCATCTTCCCTGAGAAAACAGAATGGACCTAACCCAAGACCAGAGCCTCCACTGTTAACCCTCAGTGATATTTACTTTAAACTTACACTATGGTTGCTCCCTCTGTTGGTGCCTTACCAATGACACTCCCTCTACTACCAACGGGAGGGTGGTGTTTAAGCGTATATTGTACCTTCATACTGGTGTCTCATTCTGAACTCTTGACAGAAAACTTGTTCTCAAGATTCAAATCTATGTTTGAATTGGGTGAGGATTTTTCATCTCAATGTAGCCACATGATACAAATGATTGTTGTCCAATATACCAACATATGTGAGGTAATATCCTTTTCCAATGCCATGTACTCCCCTAATGTCAAGTAAGTGACGAAATGCTATTGTTGATGAGCTGAATGGTGTCTTTGCTTAGACATACTTTAGACAAATATATTTATGCACTTTAATGGAGACAACTAGAGAAAGAGAACATTTTAAATGTCACTCAATCTCTGAATTTCCCATAGTCAGGAACAAAGCTGGAAGCTACAAATGTTACAATACATTGTACTGTGGCTGGATGTTATAGGTGATTAATAGACACCTACTAATAGGTTTGCTGAATATTAATGTAGAAATTGTTTTAAGATGAATTACATAATTTAAACTATAAATCAGCCATCGCAGAATACAGATCAGTCATAGATAAATCATTTATGACCCTTTTTCTCTCTTTGTGTGTGTTACTTCAGTTCTCTATATCAAAATAAAGAACTGAAGTAATATAGATAAACTTAAGTACAATTATCATTCTCTTTGTTTGCATTTTTCTAAATTTTCTACAGTTACCTTGTGCTACCTTGCAATCAGGAACAAAATCAACTATTATTTTCAAAAATTTTAAATACCTGCAACATTTTACATAGGTTGTGATAGTACATCTAGCATTTTCTTTCATATTACCTCGTTATGTCTCTATTTGCTTTTATTATAAGTTGAAAAGACTCTAAATCGAGGAGTCTGGGTATAACTGGAGACTTTGTATAACTTCTCTCTTATAATCTACTCTAGTTCAAACAGATTGAGGTCACACATGCCTTCAAGTCCCAAGATCAAACCACTTCCAGCAAACCAGTCAACATGAATAGAGTTTCTCATAAGCCCCGTGATTTAAACTAGGAAAACACTGCACCTTGTTACATTCTGAATACTAATATTCTTCAGCTTTTCTGTCTGGCCTAAAAACAGAAGTTTTTGTCTGGAAAAACATAGGTAGATTTTGATTTTTTTTCTGATTTATTCAGGGATCTAAAGAATGATCCATTTTTAATGGCCACATAAATGAAATTATCATTCTCATTGACTTAAACATACAGGCTCAGGATAGTTAGAATAACTTTAGAGTTAGGGAGAATTTTGGCTCTAATAAAAATTCCTTTTTTCTCTCTTTTAATTCCTACAGATGAACAAGAAACCAAACTGAATGTAAAAATTAATTTCAGAATTTAGTGAAAATTTTTTCTCAATATTTTTTTTAAATGTCAATAATTTTTCTAAGCTCTATCTGGCCTGCAGATTCACTATACTTATAGTACATTCACCCCCAAGTCACCCTTTCTACCTAATAAGCTAAAAATAAGAGATGAGGCAATGATTGTGATTGCATTAGACTCCAGACCCCTGGGTAGAGTCTGAGCAGTTGGAATTGACATTTGTGTTATTGTCAGAATCCAACTGCCTGCCACATCTATTGGTGTTAAATACAACATCTGGATGAGTCTAATTAGGTTTTCAAGTAAGTTGATGAGAAAATGAGCCTTATGCACTTATCTAAATGGAGAAGTTTCTTTTCATTGTTGTAAATACATGAGTTGAATTAAAAAAAAAAGAAAATCAGGTCTTGAAATCACACTTCTGACCTCAAACATAGCCATTGCATATTACTTAGGAAGGGGAAATAGAGTCCAAGTTGTCTTCCATCACCAAACACATGGTCAATAATGGTACTTCTTGCATGAAGCACAATGGGCAAGGGTCTCCTGTGGTTGTTCTTTAGTTGAGAGTTTGTCCCAAAAATAAAGAGGAGTGGAGCCTGCTGGCTTCATGATGGTGCATGCAAAAGCATCAGCATAGTCATGGGCAAGGCCATGAATGCTGCTGGGTCACTGGACTTCACTCTTTTTTTTTATATATAAATTTCAGGGAGGAAGGGGGTGGGATAGAGAGAGAGAGAGATAGAAACATCAATGATGAGCGAGAATCATTGATCAGCTGCCTTACACCTCCCACACTGGGAATCGAGCCAGCAGGTCCCACGCTCGGAATTGAGCCCACAATCCAGGCATGTGCCCTTACCAGGAATGGAACCATGACCTCCTGGCTCATAGGTTGATGCTCAGCCACTGAACCATACAGGCTGGCTGGCATTCACTCTTGATGAAAGGGGAATGGAAGGCATTTTAGGAGTTGGGAAATGGCCAGCCGGGTGGAGTTAGGTGGCCTGGCCCTTGCTTCCTCTTCTGTCAGTATCTGAATACTCTCTCCGCACACCACTCTGGAATAGTCCATGGCTCGGAAGGTGGCTTCTCCTGAGGAGTAGCCTTGTTATCGGGCCTTTGCCTCATGCCTCAGAAAGTTTAAAAGAGGAGCACTCGTGAAGCAGTTTAATGTTTAAATAATCCCAATTCTAAGAGGCAGGGTCACTAGAGATGATAATTTTAGTCTAGGGAAACTTCTTTGCTGGTCTCTTTTCACATGCCTAATTTCACCTCCACTTAGCCACCCCAACATCAACCTACTTGTCCCCATGAGGGAGCAGCAGCAGAAAGGATCAGTGGCCCAGGTCCTCTTCCTGGGCAATACAAACCCCAGGAATCTCCCTCTGAGAGAAGTAGTTTTGTTAGAAAAAAAAATAACGACCATTTTAACTCTCCTTTTATGGACTTACTCAGGTGTAGAGCCTGTTTAACTTATCATTTTAACCAGGGCTTTACTGGTTTTAATAACAATAGTATGTACTTGAGTTAAACAGACTTGAGCCCAGGTTCAAGTTGTGCCCATCTCAGGTTCTGTACATTTGGGAAATCAACCTCTTAAGCTTTGATTTCTTTTTTAAATTTGTAAAGTAAGTGTAATATTTCCTCTATCTGACTAAGGTTGCTGTGAAGAGTAAGTGAAAAATAAATATGCAAAAGGACTTTTTATATGTTAGTATTCTATGCAAATGTTATGCTATTTTTCTCTTTAAGGTAAAATTATGGGATTCAAAGATCAAATAAATAATGCTAGTTGTTCTTTAATTTGACTCTAACAAAAATAATTAAAATAAGTACAGCAGGACTTACCATCTATATTTCTCAAGTGAGGAGACAGAGCATCATTTAAATGAAATGATTTAAGGAAAGGTCACATAACTAGTGCAGTGAAAAAACATAAAACTCACATTTTAGTGTATTTTAAATTGACATTTGATGAAGTTTCACAGGAGAAACTGTACTTGCAATAAAAATGAAGCATTGTGAAATGTAAGATTTATTTAAATGAGTTCACGTCCAGTTATACAGCTCTATCCAGTGTCTGTTGACTGAGATCAATGTTTGCCTGGGATCGGGTCCCTAGAGGGGTTTTGTTCTGTTCTTAGTTCTTATGCTTTGTAATACGTTTATTAATAGCTCAAATAAAGCCCAGAAAAAAATCATTTATTATATTGTAGATAATAATAGCTTAACAGGATTACTTTACTATTTAGAATCAGAAATCAAAGCAACATTGATTCAAATAATGAGCCAAAACTAATTAGATGATATTTAAGATAATAAGAACAATGCTTTACATTAGGGTTTGAAAAATAAACCAATCAGGAAGCAGACACTAGTTGTTGTTTTTTTGTGTTTTTTTTAAAGAGTGACTTAATTTGATGGCAAAATCAATACAGCTGTGGTGTGGTTCAGATGCTATAAAGCCATGAACACAATCTTAGGCAGTGACCTGAGCAAGAAGCAGTTCACAGCACCCCTCCCTTTGACAGACCACTCCTTGAGAGGAATTCATACGTAGTGGTTAAGGGCATAGACTCTGGAGTTGGATTGCTTGGTTAAATCCTGGCTTTGTGACTGCCTTCTGGTGTGTGACTTTGGGAAAGTTACTTAATCGTCTTGTGTCTTAGTTTCTTCATCTGTGAAACTAAGTGAACAATAGCACATGGCTATAGAGTGATTATGAGGCTGAATAGCCTAGCCCAGGTGCTCAAAAGGGAACCTGGCACAGAGTCAGGTAACCGTTATGATTATTACTATTAATTCTGCATCACAAACTAACAAACGCACTTACTGGAATATTTCCAGAGGAAGCAAGTAGGATGGCATAAAGATAGTCACACATCACTATTTATTGAACATCTATTAAACTCCAAACCATGAACTGAAGCATTTTTATGTAATCCTTTCAAAAACCCTGGGAGTTAGGTACTATTATGTTCATACTGCATATGAAAAAGCTATGAATTAGAAAGGTTATATGACACAACCAGTAAGTAATAAATGATATTTATTGACTTTGAAATACCTTTACCTGTTAAGTAATGTTCATTTGAGGATCAGATGACACCACTGAGGAAGTTTAACCTGGACAAGCACCCACCAAGTAGAAACATAGTGTCCCCTAACATTTGAAGGACTGTCAAGTACAACAGGGGCTTGACCTTGCTCTGCTAATTGTATTGTCCTACATAAAGATTCTAGGACCAGGCTCTAGGCAAATGATGGCGAACCTATGACACGCGTGTCAGAGGTGACACGCGAACTCATTTTTTTGGTTGATTTTTCTTTGTTAAATGGCATTTAAATATATAAAATAAATATCAAAAATATTCTTTGTTTTACTATGGTTGCAAATATCAAAAAAATTCTATATATGACACGGCACCAGAGTTAAGTTAGGGTTTTTCAAAATGCTGACACGCCGAGCTCAAAAGGTTCGCCATCACTGCTCTAGGTCATCTGAGTATCTGTTTAGGCCTGAGATTTCTTCATTAACCTCTCATCTTCATACCACTAAGCTTTTCTTAGTACAATTTATTTTGCATACTGTTATGAGATGAAATCTTCCAAAAATACTACCACTATTATATCAGCCTCCCTCTTAAAACCCTTCAGTGTTTCTTCCATGGTAAACAGGATAAAGTCCAGATGTCTTAACTTGACCTTCAAAATCATTTATGATCCAGTTGCAACCAACTCCAGAATCATTTACTTTTAAGACCAAAAGGTGCCTCAAACATACTGTAGTTCTGCCCCATCATTATTGTAAGACTAAAATGAACTACTGAGAAGTCACATGACTTCTCAAGAACCTACAGCTGAGTAAGAGTAGAGGGTGCATGAATATCCAGGTCTCTCTCCAAGTATCGCAAATAAGATATTCAAACAGCCCACTCAGTGTGGCTCAGTTGGTTGAGTGTTGTCCCATGCACCAGGGGGTTGCTGATTCCTGGTCAGGGCACATGCTGAGATTTCGGGCTTCATCCCTAGTAAGTGGCATGCAGGAGGCAGCTGATCAATGTTTCTATCTCTCTCTCCCTCTCCCTTCCTTTCTCTGAAATCAATAATTTTTTTTAAAAAAATAATCAAAACAATGACAATAACTGTAGCAAAACAAAGTGTCATGTCTTGGACAATATGGTAGGTTTTCCACATATATTTCATCCACTCAACCCAGAAAGGTTTATCTCCCCACCCCCTCTCCCTAATTTTAAAGATTTGACTTTTTGTAGAGGAGTTTGATGTTCACAGCAAAATTGGAAGTAAGATTCAGAGATTTCCCCTATTCCTCCTCCCCTTTTCACACAGTGTTTCCCCCACATTATCAACATCCCCCTACAAAGTGGTACATTAGCTGCAACTGGACCTACAATGACACATCATGATCACCCAAAAGTCCATAGTTTACATTAGAGTTCACTCTTGTATGTTCTATGGGTTTGGATAAACAAATAATGACATGTAGCCACCATTACCGAGTCATCTAAAGTGTCTAGAATGCTGTATAGTTGGAATCACACAGCAAGTAGTCTTTCCAGGTTGGCTTCTCTCAGTTAGTAATATGCATTTATGTTTCCTCTATGTTTTTTCATGGCTTGAAATGTTTATCTTTTTAATAACCTGTAACAAGTATCTTCTGAGAGTTCTCTTTGAAACTATAAATATGTCTAGCCTCATTTGCTGAAAACATATAAGTGTAACTCCAAGCAAATTCAAGTAAAGTTTCTGTCAAGTGACAGTCACTAAGGTTTTTGTTTTTGTTTTAATGGTTTGTCATTGTTAACTCTGAGCCCCATGTAAGGACAAAGAGGTGTCCTGGTGGTGGAGAATGCTTCTGCAGAGTTGCCAAAATACATTCCTAGATTCCAGAGGAGAGTTTGCCACCAGTTATGGAGGCAAACAGCCCAGGGTTGACACCTTGGCCCTCCCCATGTCTAGCTCTGTGGTCTTGGGCTACTAAGAACACTTCTTTGAGCCTGAGTTTTCTAGACCTAATTAGGGACTGTTGTAATTTTATTTTTTGACTAGAGGCCTGGTGCACAAAAATTTGAGCACTCAGGGGAGTCCCTCAGCCCAGCTTGCACCCTCTAGAAGTCCGGGACCCCGCAGGGGATGTCCACCTGCCAGGTTAGGCCTGCTTCCCAGGGGATCAGGCCTAAGCCGTCAGTCAGACATCCTTAGCACTGCCCAGGAGGCAGGAGAGGCTCTTGCCACTGCCACTGCGCTAGCAGCCATCAGTCTGGCTTGTGGCTGAGTGGAGCTCCTCCTGTGGCAGCACACTGGCCACCAGGGAGCAGCTCCTACATTGAACGTCTGCCCCTGGTGGTCAGTGCATGTCATAGTGACCGGCCGTTCCTGGTCCTTCCACTGTTAGGGTCAATTTGCATATTATCCTTTTATTATATAGGATGCTTGTAAGGTTTTGTTGAAATACTGAATTGAAAATACCTCTTCAGCTTTGAGATTGAACCCTATCTGTAGAGGAGGTGGAGGCACAAGGGGTTCATCTAGTCCAGTGATGGCGAACCTATGACACACATGTCAGAGGTGGCATTTAAATATATAAAATAAATATCAAAAATATAAGTCTTTGTTTTACTATGGTTGCAAATATCAAAAAATTTCTATATGTGACACAGCACCAGAGTTAAGTTAGGGTTTTTCAAAATGCTGACATGCTGAGCTCAAAAGGTTCACCATCACTGATCTAGTCTTAGTAACAGTCTTTCTCTTGAACACCTAGTGTAGGTCTTTACATTTTAATGTAATAGAATAATGACATTTTAAGAAGGCAGTGTTTATGGTCTGCTGTATTTCTCTCATCAAGACCCACAATCATCTCACTGACTTCCGATGGAGCTGGAAACTTCCATGAGAAGGTCCCCATCCATGCAGACCACGCAAGCGTTTCTTAACTCTGGCTTCGTGCGATGGGAAAAGCAGGCTTTTGTGCCCTGGCAGCTTCCAGGAGCTCACCACCCTCCACCCTTGGGAAGAGCTCCTAGTCAGGGGTCCCAGAGGACCAGTGTCAGCCCTATTACAAAACTCAGTGAGACAGGGCAGCCCCGCAGGACTCAGTTTTCCAGGTGTCTATTTTGAAAGGTAAATCACATATTTTGTTGGGAGGCCTCCTTCTTTCAGAACTCACATCTTTTCTCTGTGATGGCTGGCACTTTTCGTTCTCATGTCCCTTTACCCTTTCCTTTGACTCCTCACTCCTCACACCTTCCCTGATGGGGATGAATGACCCCAGGGCAGGCTGTCTGCCCTTCATCCTCAGTGCTGAAGAGGAATGCAGAGAAATAATTTTGTTCTTCCCCAAACCTCTTCATCTCTTTGATTTTTCTCACGCTTTGCTGGTGTGCCGGCACTCACCGGGATAGCCACAGACAATGCACTGGAGACTTTTTTTATTATTATTCAGTTCTTTTCTTTTTTAAAAAAATTTTTTCCTTCAAAATCTCTTTGCCTTTCACATCATTGTTTAACCTCTTACTGTCAGAGTCTTCCCTCCCTGCTAGGGGTGTGATGTATTCACTTTTCCATTTTAATCATAGCCTTTGAGGGTTGGAAGGGAACTTAGAGGTCACCGGACCCAGCTCACACAGGGGCTCTGTCTTCAGCTCCTGGGACAGACAGCCATGAAGCTGCCTGTTCTGCAGTGCAGCCCGTCCCATTTCGGGGACACCCCCATCATCAGGGATCTTTCTTATTTTTAGCTGTCCTCTGGTTCCTGGTGACATCTAGCCATGACTGAGTTTGTCTCTGAAGCCAGAGGGAATCAATCTTTCACCCCTAGACTTATCCCTTCTCATGTGCTCCTTCTATTCTATCTGTGCCTGCAACCATCCCTGATATAGTGCAGCTGCCTGATTTGTTTCCTTGACTTCTGGTGGAAACAATTTAGCTTACAATGGCTGTTTTCTCCCCAAAACTGAAAAGAAAGAGCACAATAGCAACATAACTTTCTGTCACTGGAATAGCATTTCTGTTTCTTTTGCTAATGCAACCTAAGATGCTCTCTGTTATAATATGCACTCTTCAGTTCTGTTGGTTTATGCATCTGTGATACATGCTGTTCCTATTAGGTAATAGACGTCAAACTAATAATTCATTGATCAAAAGTCTGTTCCTGAATGGGTGAGTCTTTCATTGATGTTATCATCTGGAAACATTTGAGAGTGAGAGAAAGAGGTTGTTGCAAACACCCAGGAATGGAGGCATTTGAAGGTAGGATAGTTTCACATTGATACGGTGTCTGATGATCTCATCAGAACTCAGCAGGAGAATGGAACAGAGACTAAGATGGTCCATAAACTCAGAGAGAACACAAAGTGTCTCAAACTAAATGCCACAAAGGAGGGAATGTGCTTACTCATGAACACACACAAAACACTGGCTAATAGACTTCTTTCAGGGAGTTTAATACAGTTAGACACCACTTTCCCATATACACAAAAGGGGATATTTGGGCACATGCAAACATAAGTGCAGAATAAAATTGAGAATAATGATAGCTCTGTGGCAGAAATACGGACTCTCAGCTATGTCTATGTGCACTTCCCTGCATGGCTACAATAATGGGGCCAACACGGGCCTCCATAGAAACAGGACCTCTGTCAGCAGGGAATGAAGAAAGCTGGTAGAGAAGCAGCTACACCTTCCAGGCCTCTAAGTGGGCTATGCATTGAGAGTTACCTATAGATCTGGATATCCAGGTGCAGATAAGCACACAGAGAGAAGCCTTAAGAGAATGATGTGCAAGATAGAAAGCGCAAGAGATGGAGTGTGAGTGGCTATGGAAGGTTGGGTGAGAGAGAGGTCAACTAATAGAAAGGGGAGAATGTATAGTATGGAAAATACCTTGGGAGACTTTCTCAGTTCAATGTCTGAGATAGAGATTGTGTTTCCTTATTTTTCTAATCTTAACTATTACATTTCAGCAATCATTTATGGTATATTTACTATGTGTGTGCCTAAATGCTAAGCATTTCTTACCGTATCTCAGCTAATTCTCACAACTCCATAAGGTAGATATTGTTATTATTTTGTTAGTAAAGAAGAAAACAAATATCAAAAAGGTTAAATAACTGTTAAAGATTATGCTCCCAGTAATCCAAGATTCAGCTAGATAGAAAATCAAAGGATTTGAACACCATGACAGGATGGTGTATGGTTATTGATCTGAAAGACCTGCAAGAGTCAACTCAATTCTTCTGATCCTGCATAGATTACATCCTACAGGATGAAAAATAGCAGTACTCTATGTTGAAATGGAAAGAACTAAACTGGGAACTTAGAGGCAGAAATTCTTGCCCCAGTTTTGCTCCTAGCTAAATCTACATTATGCAAATTATTTAATTCTTAAAATCATTTGCTTTCAACTGGTGAATGGTAATAGCAACCTATCTCAAGTATTCTATAAATCAAGTTATACAATGCTTATAAAATATTCTGAAAATAAAATGAAACATATCAAAGCAAAGTATTTAGATCATATAATCAAAAGAACTTCAGGGACTTTGACATTGGAAAAACATCAAAACACATGATACAAATAAATTAAATGATATTAAATCATTTTGTATTAATTTGAAAAGCACTTATGGAGTGCCTACAAATCAGGCATTGTGCAGCAGTAGGAGATGCAAAGATATATAGGACATAGCTCTTCCCTCAAAAAGTTTACAATCTAAAAATTTCTTACTAGTATTAGTTGTTATGTTTCAGAAAATATAATTTTATTTTCAGCACATGTTTATTTATGTGACAATAAACTGTACTACTGTTATTGGATTTCTTGTGACTGAAAGCACAGAGGAGAAAACTGAACTTTTTTGTTTTGTTTTGTTTTTATCTACTCCCATATCAGAGTATATGTTTTAGCTTGGACCTCTATTTTCTGTGCTGTATTATATTCAAAATTATTACAAGTAGAATCATGCCACACATTTATAGACCACTTGAATCTGTAGAGGTATAGCAATCCCTGGCCAGTGTGGCTCAGTTTGTTGGGCATCGTCCTGTGCCCTGAAACTTTTCCAATTTGAGTCTTGGTCAGGGCACATGTCAGGGTTGAGGGCTAGATCCCCAGTAGGGTCGTGCAGGAGGCAGCTGATGGATGTTTCCCTTTCACATTGATGTTTCTTTCTCCTTCTCCCTTTCTCTCTCTCTCTCTCTCTCTCTCTCTCTCTCTCTCTCTCTCTCCACACTGATCTGTTATTAAAGGCAGAAAGGTATGAAGGTCTTTCTGGAGGAAGCATTTTTCTCCAAGAAGGAAGGTAAGACCCCTCCAGGGCCACTTGCTGACTATGTAGAGCCCATCTGGTTCACTCTACCAGCTTATGGGTTCTCAGTTACAGACACAGAGGATGGCAATTGATAGAATCATTATGGTTATAATCCAAAATGGACTATTTGCTCATGGTAGTAGGTTTAATTGCTGAATTCATTCTATTGAAGTTTCTGCCCAAAGAAAATCCTCCATTTTATACTAAAAGCAACAAATGAATGAAGAAAACAAACAAACAAAAACTCATAGACACAGACAACAGTAGGAAGAAGGGGTTCAGTAGTAAAAGGGTAAAAAGGGTAAAAAGGGGTCAAATATATGGTGATGGAAGGACATTCAATTTGGGGTGTTAAACACACAGTGCAACACAGATGATGTATTATAGAATTGAGCACCTGAAACTTTTAACCAATGTTACCTCAATAAATTTAATTTTTAAAATTCCTTATTTTATGCTGGCCAAATGATTTCTCTTTCTCATCCCCAATGATGAACTCAAGCAGATCATTATTGTCTCAATAGATTAAGGAAGGATTTTGCCTGTCTTATTCTAAGGCCAATAAGTATCTGAACAACTTTAAGGCAGTTTAGAATGAGGGGTTGTGTGTGTGTGTGTGTGTGCGCTTTTTGGTGTGTTTTTTCAAATACAGAAATGGCTGAGAAAGGAAAACATAAAAAGAGACAGATTAAGCCCACACAAAAATGTGTGCCTCTATTATTTAAGTTCTCCCACTTTCTAAAGATGTAGGGATGGGGAGTATTAGAACAGTAGAAATAATATCACAAGTAGCTGTAATGTGAAATTGAGAAAAAAAATGATATGGTAATTGAGGTTTTGGGGGGTTTTCTACTTTGATTATGACAAAGGTTAGTGTAGACATGCAGTAAAGTGATTATTATGGATTTTTATTAACTTAAGTAACAACACAGTCTTCTCCATGAAAATTCATTATAGCTCTTTCATCATTGCTGGTTTGGGCATCTGCCCAGAAGGTGTTTTCAGTTATGTCATGAACTTGTATACCAGATGGGGTTCTTCCTGTCTTGGATTGCTGCTGAGAAGCTCTGATTCTTTAAAGAAAATAATTTCCCCAAGAATATTATTGTCATTTACAACTTACAGATCAAGTAACAGAGATCAAGGGCCTTGGGGAGGCTGGCGGTGAGGTTAAATGCAGCTGAGAGAGGTTGTGTTCCACTGAGTGAGGAAAAATATTAGGTATGCAACTGGAGAAAAGCCAGTAGGTGGCAGAGCAGATTATTATGGCTTTCTCTCTTGATAGCCTTAATTTCTATAGGAGATGAGACCATTGAGAGAGTTGGGGCAACTTGGAAAGAGTAGTGAAGGTTT
Organism: Myotis brandtii; assembly: GCF_000412655.1. Classification (NCBI taxonomy): domain Eukaryota; kingdom Metazoa; phylum Chordata; class Mammalia; order Chiroptera; family Vespertilionidae; genus Myotis; species Myotis brandtii. The sequence continues at coordinate 931,855 of NW_005370857.1, read as the reverse complement.
GAAATAGCTGTTGAGGGAGCTTGGAGAGATGACTAAGAGGGACCCTGATGAAGCTGGGATCTTGTGTTAGTCACGGTTCCAGTCCTCATGGCTGGTCAATTTTCCGCAGTACAAGGCAATTGACCAGGCCACTGAAGCAATGAAACAGTTCACAAGAATGATTTCACAGAAGCACAAGGAGCAAGTGATCCAGGTCAACCAACGGGTAAAGTAATTGACCATGAAATATTGTCTAGATGGAATGGAAAGTAGAAAAGCAGGTTAGGGCAAAAATGATTAGAAGGAAAATAGAGTACCTAGTAAGGGGTCTTTCTGCAGTTAAGAAGATAGTACATGGGAGGTGAAAAAAGTAGCAAGCAAGAATATGAACATGGAGTCAGATAATAGAATATTAAAATTTAAATGTCAAAAATGGAATAATTTTGAGTTATAACAAGGTCAGACCTGTGCCAGTGGGAGGGGATCACTGAAATCGAGTGGAAGTGAGGGCAAATGGAGTTAAAGAGATCAAGAAAATGTTAGTCTAGTAGGATGTTCAATGGCTCTACTCTGTGGACATTGGAATCACCCACACAGTTTGAAAAAAGTAGCAAGCAAGAATATGAACATGGAGTCAGATAATAGAATATTAAAATTTAAATGTCAAAAATTGAATAATTCTGAGTTATAACAAGGTCAGACCTGTGTCAGTGGGAGGGGATCACTGAAATTGAGTGGAAGTGAGGGCAAATATAGTTGAAGAGATCAAGAAAATGTTAGTCTAGGATGTTCAATGGCTCTACTGTGTGGACATTGGAATCACCCACGCAGTTAGTGGGATAAGAAATACAGAAAAGTAGTATGAATCAAGAGCCAAATTCTTCTGGAAAAGTAATTGGTTGAGCATGGATTTTGGCTAAGTGGCAGAGGAGATGGGACTAAAGGGCAAGAATGGCAACTTTTTACTTGGTTAAAAAGAAAGTTTGAACAATTAAAAGAAGTGAAAAGAGCCTGGCCGGTTTGCTCAGTGGATA